>NC_051413.1:14470059-14470309 GCF_015228065.2 Penaeus monodon
TTTTAGGATATGCATATTTTTTGGTTAAACTATCAAAATATATTGCATTACCTTTTCAAAATATCCTTTTTTTAATGACTAATCTGTATCATTACGAAATACAATGTACTTGCTAATTGCACTACACTTTACTGCAGGCACTCCAAACAAACCGTCTCTTAGTGCCTCTAGTGCTACACTATCTATTAAAATATTCGATTTCAAATTCTTCAAACCCTTTCCTCTTTAGTGTAACCCGGGTATACTGGGG
>NC_051413.1:14470663-14470943 GCF_015228065.2 Penaeus monodon
AAAGTAGGTCCTGATAGAAGATATGTTGGACAGGAAGTCAGCCCTGGGCGAAGCGGTGTGTGGTAGGTGGGGAAGCCTTTTATGGCGCCCTCACTCCTTTGACTGAAGGCGCCGTAAAAGGCTTTTCCGTTGAGTAGCAGTTTTACGGTTCACAAACCCATTTCCTTGTCATTGTTCTCTACATCTGAGAACACCTGGCCAATCTCTTCATGCAGCAAAATGGTCTTCAGTAAACCACAACCTTATTACTGTTCTTACATACAGTATAATAAATAGTAAA
>NC_051413.1:14472111-14472226 GCF_015228065.2 Penaeus monodon
TGGACGGAACAATAGGGGGACGTAATGTACAAACTAAAAGACCGAAAAAAAACATACCATAATAACTAAAAAAAGTAATTACGGTCACGTAATTACACCGTAAATGATTTTGTTG
>NC_051413.1:14475109-14475444 GCF_015228065.2 Penaeus monodon
ATGGGAAATTTCCCTTTTCTGAAGTTATCCTCCCACCCTTTTATAAAAGGTTGTTTATAAAAAAGAATGTCAAAGGGGTTATTTTGCATATTAAACAGATGAATCCAAAGTACGGGAATAGGGTCATTTGAGATAAAAGGGAAATTTTTGCTTATTGTTTGGGATTTTTCATCCCCAAAACTTTTACCTCACTTTTTTTTACCCCTTTTTTTATGTTAGAACACTTTAAGTGATAATTCCTGCGTATTAAAAAATTCGGGGACTCAAAAAGGCGGGGGGTTAAAATCCATTATTGAATATAAGCTTTTTTTTCCCCCATTCTTTGGTTCACTTAA
>NC_051413.1:14475741-14476006 GCF_015228065.2 Penaeus monodon
CTTCTGTGTTCTATCTTTTCTATTATTTTTTTATAAAAGAGGGGGGGGGGCCGAGTTTTTAAAAAAAGCGATGGGATAAAAGACTTAGGGACACTAGAGTTTGGGGAGTTCAGTTCCCCGCCCCGGCGCAAGAAAAGGTTTTAAAGAAAAGACCCAGAGTGCACCACTAGTTGAAGAAAATGAGGGCTGAGAGAAAAACCCAAACGTCAAAAGTAATGTTTAAAGGGAATCCCCCCAATTACTTGAAACGCAAATAAAGAATTTT
>NC_051413.1:14476142-14476354 GCF_015228065.2 Penaeus monodon
TGCACTGGTAAAGGGAGAAATAAGGTCTTTGGACAGCTTTTTCAAAATCTAAAACAAATCTGTCCTTGAGTTTTTAATATTTTAAAACATATATATAAATTTTAAAATAATAAATTTAAAAATAAAATATTAAAATAAAAATAATATATAATTTTATAATAAATATATATATTATTAACAAAATAATAATAAATATATTTTTATAAAATAAT
>NC_051413.1:14477320-14477789 GCF_015228065.2 Penaeus monodon
AATTTCCCTTAAGTGAAGTTCGGTAGGGAGGTATATTAAGACGGAGATTACGTTTCATCCCATTTCTTGTGTAATGCCAGGAAAATAAATTCCTTAATTAAGGTGGTGGCAGATGAATCAATAGCTTTCTGCATATCGATGGTGATGCGGTCACCTTTTAGTTGTCTGTACACGTCTGTGTATTTTAAATGATAAGATCAACTGGATATGGCAGGGAACTCCTTTGAAGTTTTTATGATCTAATAAGATTATCAAATTTTTATTATTTTTGCTCAAAAATAGGATTGTGGTAGGGGCCAAAAGGTCATCGAGAAAAACCTTATTTTTTTTTGGGGGAATCGGATTGGCTGCTAGTTTTTCATGGAAAGGTATTATGCCCCGGGGAGAAGTTATCGAAGATTTGCAGAGAAGGATGGGAACTCGGGAACCAAAAGATTTAATTTTTTTTTCCACCTCAAATACCGTGAAA
>NC_051413.1:14478000-14478216 GCF_015228065.2 Penaeus monodon
CGTCAAACAATGAAAACCAAACCATTTACTATTAACTATCTTGATTTGGTTGTGGGATTTTTTTTTTATTCGATTTCCGGGAATTGCTGTTTATCTAAAGGGAACAGCCATGGGGGTGAACTTTTCGATGCCCTGATGTGTGTTGGCAATCCGACGAAATTTTTTTTTAGGAAGGGCCAAAAAGGGTAGAAACATGCTGATGGGAGAATATTTTTT
>NC_051413.1:14478277-14478411 GCF_015228065.2 Penaeus monodon
TACCAGCAGGGAAAAACCACCCATTATTATAGTCACGTAGCCACTCCCCTTCGTTCATAGAAATGTCTCTCCACGTTCAGTTCCTTTAAAAAATTTATTTTTTTGCTAGTTTGGCGAACCTGGAATTTTAGAAT
>NC_051413.1:14478888-14478964 GCF_015228065.2 Penaeus monodon
CATAAAGAGTATGATTTCGTTTTTTTTTTTTTTTTCTAATGGATCCTTTTCTTCAAACTACTCAAGTTCCGGGCGA
>NC_051413.1:14479163-14479434 GCF_015228065.2 Penaeus monodon
TATAACAGCACATGTAATGGGACTTGCTTTTTACTCTCCTTGAACACCCCCAGCTAGCATTGTTCGAAATTTAAAAAGCATACGCATTCCCTCACTCACTGTGGGAAACCTCCTTAAGAAACGCCACAACTTACGGATTAAAATAGCGAAAATTTGGTCAAAGATTTTGGCAAGTTTTAAGAAGCATTCCCCAATAATCGAGAAATTTTACAATTTTTTTAGCTACTCTCACCAAATTTGACGTTTTTATAAACTTACCCCCCCCCCTAAA
>NC_051413.1:14479495-14479567 GCF_015228065.2 Penaeus monodon
TACAAAAAAATACACCCCACACACCACATTGAATCGGGGTTTAATATTGGGTTCAGGGGAAAACACGGGGCT
>NC_051413.1:14479740-14479810 GCF_015228065.2 Penaeus monodon
TATAATAGAAGGGGTTATTATTTCGATAAACAAACATGCCAGGAATCGATTGGGGAAAAAAAATTCCAAA
>NC_051413.1:14479877-14479994 GCF_015228065.2 Penaeus monodon
CCAGTGACTGCCAATTCAAAATTACCTAAAAAAATTCCCCAACTGTACCTCGTCTTCACTTACAAATAACTTGGAGAGGATGGAAGGCAAGGAATTAGCAACTTCTGTTTTTTATTA
>NC_051413.1:14480234-14480535 GCF_015228065.2 Penaeus monodon
TCGATACAAAATTCATACATACGTGAATAAATATATTAGAAAATATAAAATATATTAGAAAGTGAAAAAAAATCTAGCTCCCTGTCTTGTGCTTGAGTTTGACACTGGTCTATCGCACCTGGCGCCTTCAAATCACACGTGAAAGCAAAATGATTATGAACGAGCTTGCCACAGCATAGCGCGGAAACCGATGGTGAGATTTTTTGGGCGAAGATGAAAACACCCTTCTTTTGAATTTAAAGTCGCTGCTTTTCACTAGGATCAGGAAATATATTCTCGAGAAATCTGAGTTGTCTTCTGC
>NC_051413.1:14497834-14497983 GCF_015228065.2 Penaeus monodon
GAGGGCGCGGGTACAAGGCAGTGGGAGAGAGAACAAAGATTTCTGGAGACATTTCATATTTCATATTCTATTACTAATGAGCTGCTCGTTTTATTGAACGAAGTGTCGCCCATTTAAGGTTAAGAGTACATGAGTGAAATAGTTTGTCT
>NC_051413.1:14498030-14498301 GCF_015228065.2 Penaeus monodon
ACGAAGAAACTCCCACTGGTTTTGTTGTGATGACCATTAAACACCGACACCTTCCAAATTGATTCGGTTATAAGGTTGTACATATACTTTATCTTTTACACACCTCTGTTTCTTTTAAATATTTATATTTCCATATATTTGAGTTTCGTATCTTCATTTTACTTCGTTTTCTTGTTCCATTTTAATGAATGATTTTTAAAGGAAATTCTTTCCTTTTGTCTTATCTTGAGCGATAATAACTTCATACGAAATGTAATGATTCATCCACAAA
>NC_051413.1:14498495-14499331 GCF_015228065.2 Penaeus monodon
TTATCAACAAAAAAATTTGAGAAGTAGATCCTCTGTAACATAAGATCAACACAAAAATCAAGCAAAGGAAAGCCTTGGTTGTTGTCGACACCTCTAGAGTATTACACATGCTTCACATACACAAAGAAAGCTTCAAATAATGACAGAAAATATGGGTGTATGGGAATGGTGGGTGTGATCTGGTGACTAAAAATACCTTGCATTTAAGGCCATGTATTTCATGTTGTAGAAGTCTGCAATTGTCTTCGATAGCAACAGCTCAAATTAAAGGCCGCTCCTACGAATATGTTTTGCAGAAAAGTTAGATGCAAAATGCGGGAAATCTCTATACAATTCCGGATAGATTTCAAATATCTTTTTCTGCTAGAAAAAACACGTTGGAATTGGAATAAAAATACATAAATAATTCTTGACATCCTTCGGTTATTGCAGGAAAAGATAAGAATTACCGACAGCACGGTCAAACTTAATTGATAATTCGTACGCGTACTCATTACCTAAATTCCAAAATTTTGCGGAAACAGAGCTTGAGTTGTTACCATCCAACATTTCGCGGCACAAGGATCACGTTTTTGTTCTTCCCTAGCGCGAAATATCAAATATTCCTCATCTGTTCCTCTTCTATTGTTGTTGTTTGCGTTCATGTAACCACGCTCATGGTGGGTAGTTTGAATCTACATAATATATAGTACATGAATATTAATAAACAGTTGTATTTTACGTTAAATATTGTGAATGTCAACATTAATGAGAAATACTCTAGAAAATATTACTATATCTGGTAATATCAGTGTGGCTTATTGATAAACATGAGGAATATGATACATGGCTAATTA
>NC_051413.1:14503800-14504091 GCF_015228065.2 Penaeus monodon
TTATTTTTTTTTTTTATTTTTTTTTTTATTTTCCCTTTTTTAAAATATTTTTTTTTATTTTTTTTTTTTTTTGGGATTAATTTTTTTATTATATAAAGTTTTTTAAATATAAAAATTTTATTATAAATTTATATTCCTATATTTTTAATTTATATATTTTTATATATAAATTTTATTATATATTTTTTTTTAATTATTATTTTATTTAAATTATTTTTAATTATTATAAATTTTTATATAATTTATCTTTTTATTTTCCTTTATTTTTTTTTTTATTTATATATTTATATA
>NC_051413.1:14504790-14505631 GCF_015228065.2 Penaeus monodon
CTTATTTTATTTTTTTGTTTTTAATTCCCCTGTATCTTTCCTCAGTTTTCTAAGCCACCGATATTACCAGAAATAATATTTTCTAGAGTATTTCTCTTAATGTTGACATTCACAAAATTTAACGTAAAATACAACGTTTTTTTAAAATTTAGTACTATATTTATGTAAATTTAAAATACCCACCATGACGTGGTTACTAAAAGCAAACAAAAACAATAGAAGAGGGAACAGATGAGGAATATTTGATATTTCGCGCTAGGGGAAAAACAAAAAAGTGTCCTTGGCCCCGAAATGTTGGTGGGAAAACTCAAGCTCTGTTTCCGCAAAAATTTTTTAAATTTGGTAATGGTCGCGTACGAATTACAATTAATTTGACCGTGCTGTCCCTAATTCTTTCTTTTCCTGCTAACCGAAGGATGTCAAAAATTATTTTGTATTTTTTTTTCCCAATTCCAACGTGTTTTTTTCTAGCAAAAAAGATATTTTAAATCTATCCGGATTGTATAAGATTTCCCGCATTTTGCTCTACTTTTCTGCAAAAAATATTTGAGGGGCGCCCTTTAAATTTTAGCTGTTTGCTATCAAACAATTGCGACTTCTAAACTAAAACATGGCCTTAAGTGCAAGGTATTTTTTTGTCACCAATCCCCCCACCTTCCCATACACCCTTTTTCTGTCCTTATTTTTAAACTTTCTTTTTGTATGTGAAGCAGTAAATACTCTAAGGGGTCGACCAAACCCAAAGGCTTTCCTTTGCTTATTTTTGTGTTATCTTAGTTACAGAGGCTACTTCTCAAATTTTTTTTTGAAAAAGAATAAAAAATTTCTTCAACATAGTTTA
>NC_051413.1:14505739-14506026 GCF_015228065.2 Penaeus monodon
GACTCATCTCGATACTATATTTTAGTTTAAAAATTCTTTGTGGATAATCATTACTTCTATAATTATTATCGTCAAATAGACAAAAGGAAAGAATTTCCTTTAAAAATCATTCATTAAAATGGAACAAAAAACGAATAAAAAATGAAGATCAAACTCAAATATATGGAAAATAATATTTAAAAAAACAGGGTGTGTAAAGATAAAATATATGTAAACCTTTAAAAGAATCAATTTGGAAGGGGGCGTGTTTAATGTCATCCCAAAAAAAACCCTGGGAGTTTCTTCGT
>NC_051413.1:14506073-14506341 GCF_015228065.2 Penaeus monodon
TTTTCACTCATGTACTCTTAACCTTAAATGGGCGACACTTGTTCAATAAAACACAGCTCTTAGTAATGAATATGAAAAATAATGTCTCCCGAAATCTTTGTTCTCTCTCCCCTGCCTTGTACCCGCGCCCTTTAACCCCTTTTCCGGTTCACGTGGAACTCTAGAAAAAGGTCTTTCGGGGGGTAAGTTTTTTACTCGGCGAGCACCAGAGCGGGGGAGCTTACGCCAGACCCCTGCTCCCGTTTTCCCGATATCACTAGTTTTAAAG
>NC_051413.1:14506725-14506857 GCF_015228065.2 Penaeus monodon
TAATTTTAAAAATTTTAAAATTTTAATTTGTATATATTTAAATAATATTTAATTTTATATAAATATTATATTAATATAATATATACATGAAATAACATTTTATAGCTTTTTTACAAAGTTATAATATAATTA
>NC_051413.1:14508467-14508789 GCF_015228065.2 Penaeus monodon
AAAGGGTATCGCTATTTATCATCATTTTTCCTCTTTCCTCTTCCCCCTCCTGGTTCTTCTCTTTCTTAAAACATTTCTCAATTTTTCTGTTTTATCGCCACTCTCGTTTTATTCTTTTCCCACCCAGTTCTTGCTTTGTTTAATCTCTTTTCACGTCTGCCTTGTCTTCGATCTTTTTTCCCTCGCTCTTCCTCTCTTTCATTACGTTTCTTTTTTCCCTTTTATGTCTATCTACCTTTCGTATGTTTTCTTCCCTTAATCTAGTCTTTATTTATCCTTCCCTGTCCCAAATTTTCGAAATTTGGCCCATGAGTCATCAGTT
>NC_051413.1:14508897-14509021 GCF_015228065.2 Penaeus monodon
GGTCTAAAAACAGTGAAGAAAAAAGACTACAAAAAAAATATATAAAACTCCCTCTTTCTTTCAGAATAAAATTAATTCGTAAAGGGAACATACGTTCCAATCTCTCATACCAACGGGTGGCGTT
>NC_051413.1:14509093-14509285 GCF_015228065.2 Penaeus monodon
CGACATGGAACGAGAATCGTCCAGAAACTCAAAATTAACTCATCCGTCAAAATGTTTTGTTTCCAGCCTTTGCTTCCCGTGAATTTAAAATTTTGGGCCCTTAATTGCTGGGTTAAGAGGCACCAGAGAGTAAAGTTGGCCGGGAAGTCGCGCTCCGAGGTCTGGAGACGGTGTTTAATAGATCAAGTTTCG
>NC_051413.1:14509663-14509803 GCF_015228065.2 Penaeus monodon
CAGAACCAGAGAACTCTTAAGCGGTTTATGCGATATGGCCACTTGTCCCGTTCGGGCCAATTTTATTTTCGAGCTGCGTAAGGGAGGAAGGCAGCTCATTCCCGATGACTAGCCTGCGTCACTCGTCCGCCCTGCGTCCC
>NC_051413.1:14510077-14510166 GCF_015228065.2 Penaeus monodon
GATTAGATCAAATTTACGACCCAAAGTCCCGTTCCCTCACTTTGTTAGGGTTAAGGAGGATCACACAAGGCGGCTCCACGGCATCAGAT
>NC_051413.1:14510191-14510397 GCF_015228065.2 Penaeus monodon
CGTCATATATCTTGCGTGCGAAAAATGTCTTTCAAATCTTTTTGCTCACTCTCGGATTTCCACTGATTTCTTACTACTTTCGTGTCCTGTATGGTTTTTTTATTATTATTATTGTGTGTGTACTCTGTGCGGTTCGATTTGTTATTTCTTTTCTTCGTTTTTGTTTGTTTTTTGTTTCTTTCATTTTTTCTTCTCTTTGGATTTTT
>NC_051413.1:14511050-14511522 GCF_015228065.2 Penaeus monodon
CGCTCATCACAGGCTCCTTATCTTTCCCCACTAGTCCAACATGTAAAAACGAAGAACAATATGAAATGAAACGATAAACAGCAAAAAAAATCCTGTGAGTTCGAGCGCTAAGCCGCCCCACAGCAGTATCATCTAACACCCACGCATTCTTGACGACTATTTACGGCTTATGAACAGTCGTTTCTTACAAAACCCGGGTTGCATTACACGAGCTCGCCTCCATTGTGTTTTTTGATAAGTTGCAAGTGTTTGTGTTGTAGCACGTTTCTGCGGCATTATTCGCACAATAGCAACGTACTTTTGTGAAGTGACGTGGAGAAATTAGGTTATCATCCGTGACTTTATTCGACCCTGGTGTAAAACGGAGCTTTTGGCGGAATGCTAATTAAGCTTTGGTTTACAAACCTGATATTTCCTTCGCTTTTATTTGCTGTGGGTTGAGATCTCTCATTCTACCCAAGTCATAATGCCT
>NC_051413.1:14511558-14512017 GCF_015228065.2 Penaeus monodon
AATAAGAGTATGATCTTTATGAATGAAGGAGCTATTCACTCAATTAGCAGCGCCAGATTGTGTGTGCGTGCGGAGTGGCAGGAAGCGTCAAGTGTAATAATTTTTATCACTGTGTTTTTCTCTCTCCTTTTTTTTTCTCTTGCACGTCTTGTTTCTTCATTCAAGAGTCGTTGCGATTTCTGGCGCTCGCTATCACGCGCAAAGTGCAAAGCAAATTGCAACGGCATGTTAGTGCAAGGAGGCGAGAAGAGCGCTGACAGCCCACACGTGACAGGAGGAGCTGGATGCCTTGAGGACGTCGGAGAGCATAGTGGGTGGAGGAGTCGGGAACGAGAGGCTGACAGAGAAAGACATGATAAAAAAGGGTGAAAAACGGTACAGCGGTTTTGCCTCAGTGTTTTGGTACCGTTGTTTTCTTTTCTTCTTTCTTTTTTGGGAGGGGGGATCATTATTTTATTT
>NC_051413.1:14512119-14512225 GCF_015228065.2 Penaeus monodon
CCCTCCTCTGTTTGTTTGTTTTTTTCTATTCTTTCTAGCCATCATCCCTCGCTCTCTGTTTCTCTCTGTCTCTATATATCTGTCTTTCTAAATTTTGTCTTTTAGT
>NC_051413.1:14513317-14513439 GCF_015228065.2 Penaeus monodon
GTAAAGGCACATACACGCACATAATATAGACGCACATGCGTGGCACGATTGGCACACTTGCTTTACACACATACTCATACCTTTGCCAACCTATATAAAAACATACCTAAATAGCAATAACA
>NC_051413.1:14513581-14513651 GCF_015228065.2 Penaeus monodon
AGGTTTTTAAAAAATTTTATGGGGTTGGGGAGAAAGAAAAGAGGGTTTTTTTTATCGATGTCTTTAAATT
>NC_051413.1:14513678-14513774 GCF_015228065.2 Penaeus monodon
TACCCCCCACACACCCACCCCTACACCATACCGCACTATCCCCACTGACCCACCAACCCACCCAAAACACATCCCACATGAATATTTTTCATTCAC
>NC_051413.1:14523281-14523841 GCF_015228065.2 Penaeus monodon
CGTAATGTTATAGTTTCAGTCGCCGCCTATGAAATCGCATGGTCGTTATTCTACAAGGTTCTCTGTCTAGGGGACGCCTATAATGAAGTCATATTGTAAAGCTTTTATTACCTTACGTTATAAAATTTAAAAGTTATGGTGCATCAAATACCTCCTCGAGATTCGACTTTATGTCCCTGGTATATAGAGGTGCTAAAAGCCTGAGCTGAAAGCGGGCTTTGATTGAAGTGCTATATCAGGGAAGGCCGTGTTGCATGCCACGGCCGTAACGCAAATTGGGATTACGAGGCGACCGGCGGAAAAGCCTAGCTTATTTCTCTCTCATTCAATGCGAAGGCAAGAACACCTTGCACCATCCGGGTCTTGAAAGGACCTCGACCCGTTGAAGACTTTGCCTCCGCCTCCAGCAGGAACTATAAATATCCTGTCTGGGAATTGGGAACTGGCACAGTTAAGGTCCCTTTTAATGCGAAACACAGGCGGTTTCAGTAACTGGGGCCGATCCTACATGAATAATCTCACTCTGTCGCTCTGCTCCCCCCCCTTTTCTATCCCTTTTT
>NC_051413.1:14527363-14527428 GCF_015228065.2 Penaeus monodon
ACACATAACACAAACAAACACACACACACACACCCTCTCTTTCTTTCTCACACACACACACACAT
>NC_051413.1:14528368-14528437 GCF_015228065.2 Penaeus monodon
CTCACACAACAAACAAAACCCCCAACAACACTCTCATTCACTCTCACACACTCTTCTTCTCTCTATCTG
>NC_051413.1:14528545-14528612 GCF_015228065.2 Penaeus monodon
ACTCTCTCTCTCAGTTCTCCCCAACACACACACACCAAACCACACACACAAACAAATACACCACACA
>NC_051413.1:14531471-14531696 GCF_015228065.2 Penaeus monodon
CACACATCTCATTGTGCATGAATTATGGGACAAACATTGAGAAACACCTTCCCTTATCTAAACGCGGCTGCTGGTTCTAGGGGAATCCCAGCGCTGTGACTCACCTGCTTTCAAAAACGTTGCCCTACCTGGGCGCCGCGAGGCCAGGCGAAGAAGGCCGCACGAATGCGCTTCAAGACTTGAGGCTTTTCTCACATGGGCGTAGTTATAGACAGGATTTATATG
>NC_051413.1:14532520-14533724 GCF_015228065.2 Penaeus monodon
TAGACATACACGAAGATCTGCATTTACGTCACATTGAATTTGCAAAGGGACAGGACGGGAGGCTTATCAAGAGCCTCTTACGCAGCAGGCAAGAGAGCCTACAGGAGTAGGAATCTAAGAAAGCTTGTAAACTAAAAACGAAACCTTGGAGAGAAATGTATAATAATAACACGCAAAGAAAACCAAATGAGTAATCAAGTCGCTAAAACTCCAGCGGAAGACCATTCACAGAGCCGCCCACTTCTCCCGCCGTAGAGAGACGGACGCGGCGCTTACCTTGAGGGAGCGCGGGTTGATCTCCCGCGTGAGGCTGATGCAGTTCTCGGTGTTGGTGAAGTCGAGCTGGCCGAGAGGGGACACCACCTCGCCAATGATGTCGTCGCGCGAGTACCTGTCGAAGCTCAGGACCACGAAGTGAAGCGTGATGTTCTGCAAGAGATTCGCGCGATGAGTCCAGCGCAGAAGCGTGTTGCTTAAATATACACTTACCCAAGGTCTATGTATTGTCCTTGGGTAAGTGTATATTGACCTTGGAGCTACCTGCATCTGAACGAATGCATATGCACGAGCAGACACAGGGCCTATGCACATATATTCCAACACGCACCTACACGAACACCTTCTTCACCTGAAGCTGAGAGTAGTTGATCCCGTAGAAGGTAAAATCTTCGTCATACACCGGATTCACAGTCTTCCTCAGAACGCGTGTCTTGACCTTGTGCTGCTTCTCGGGAAGCAACTGCAGCTTGACGTACGGGTCGCTCGAGGTCAAGGCAGGGTCTTTGGCCGGGAGGTCGGTGCACCGGACTATGGTCACGACCAGAGCGTTCTTGTCGAAATTGTACCTGAAGAGAGAAAGTGTCAAGGGAGGACCATGGAGTGGCAGCAATAACGCTAGTAATAGGCGTAATAAAAATCTTTATACACTACTACAACTACTACCGTTACTCCTGGTGAGGATGGTTCTGATCACCTTTATATTAATTGTTGCAGTTAATATCAACACTGGCTTCACTAAGCTTTCTTAAATCACATGTCATGCCCAGGCCGCCTCCCTCTTGTCCCACCCTCCTCCGCCAGCGTGACCGGCGCCCCTGAGCTTGTGCCCTCTTGCTTCCCCCCCTGACCGTTCCTCACCTCAGCTTGAAGTGCAGCTTGCCCAGGCGAGTGGGCTGGGCCTCCTTGGCCAGGTTCCGCTCATTGA
>NC_051413.1:14533775-14533887 GCF_015228065.2 Penaeus monodon
AGGTCACGCGGTCGGCCTCGACGCCGCGGGAGCTCTGCGGGCGAGAACGGCGTTACTCGGCTGCTTGTCTTTTTTTTTTAAATAACGATGCTTATGTTATGACAGTATTGTT
>NC_051413.1:14534707-14534796 GCF_015228065.2 Penaeus monodon
TAAATACAGGCATCTGTAAAAACCCCCCCCGCCCCGGGCTTTCAAAAACATGGGGGGGTGTCTACCGTAAAAAAAAAAAAAAGTATCAC
>NC_051413.1:14534895-14535110 GCF_015228065.2 Penaeus monodon
GAATATCTTAATTAGCAACTTTTCTTACTTATTATGACTCATGGATTTTTCATCATAAATAACATTAACATCAGTATTGTTATTGTTAGCATTTCTCTCTCTCTTTCTCTTTCTTACCCAACTATGACTCTCAATCACTATGCTAACAAATAATAGCCAAAGAATCAACTCTTTTAGAAATGTTGCCAACAGATAATGTAGACAGGTAAATGTCG
>NC_051413.1:14540261-14540779 GCF_015228065.2 Penaeus monodon
GCCTACCTGGTGAGCGGGGGAGGAGACCCTGGGTGTGGTGCAGCTGGGCGAGAGGGCGCCGCATCCCGGCGGGGGCAGGCTGGTCGTCGGGGTACGTGCCCCGGGGGGTGTCTTCCCTCCCGTCGGGGATTTCCCTGGAAGGCGCGAGAGGTATTTCAGGGTTGTGCCATTATGCGGACTGTATAACACAGGCGTTAATTTGGAATTCAACTTAATCTAAAACAGAGAATGATTATAAAACCCATTTAAGGCTGCCTCGGCATGGTCACAATAATTAGACTGGGTTGCGTTCGCTACGACTTCAATGCGAAGAAAAGAACATAAACTCGTATATATTTTATAATAATGAAAGAGAGAAAGAACAAAGTGCATACGCATACATGTACATGTACCAGGAAGAATAATAGGGCCACACCCCTTTTCCGAAATCGCCTTCCTAGTAACAAAAGGAATGTAGAACATTCGGTTAAATAAAGCTTTCCACTGAGCGTGTATTCCGAATGCACAGAAGGTAAGGA
>NC_051413.1:14548757-14548833 GCF_015228065.2 Penaeus monodon
CAGAGAGAGAGGATCGAATGGCTGACTCAATTCATCAAAAGAGATTCATGAAAAGTGCAGTTTTAACAATAACCGC
>NC_051413.1:14548863-14549232 GCF_015228065.2 Penaeus monodon
GATCGAATGGCTGAAATCAATTCATCGAAAGGAAATTCATGAAAAACAGAGGGAAATAACAACAAAAGCGACCTGTAATAAGAACAGTATTGCAAGAGCAAAAGATCCCTCTCTCAGCGCCCCGTCCGACCTTTCGCCGCCCCCCGTCGCTCGCCCGCAGCCGCCATCATTACGTGAGATCGCGCTCACATCGTTTACCTCGCGGTGATCCACGATTAAATGGCTCAAGCTTACGCCACGCTTACGTCTTTGGGTTCCGACTGCATCACAGGTATTGCTAGTACCGCTTTATTTATTAGTTTTTTGTTGCTGAGAGCGGGAGGAAAAGAATGAGGGAGGGAAGGGAATAACCGAGGAAGAGGGAAAGAA
>NC_051413.1:14549333-14549584 GCF_015228065.2 Penaeus monodon
ATGTGATTAAGCTGACCCATCTGTTACGGAATTCGAAGCAAATCAGAATAACCACCTTTGTTAACATCTTTTTCCAGCAATATGCACTGTAATTCCGAGCCTCGTCAAGTCCAGCGACAAAGCCATTAATCTGTGTAAGAGCTCCTTGCGCCTAATGAGTTATTAGGGAGGAGGACAGGGATCTCCATCACATTTCCGGCTCCCAATGTCATTGCGGATGAAGATCAGCCGCGTCTCATTTGGCGCTGATG
>NC_051413.1:14549619-14550126 GCF_015228065.2 Penaeus monodon
GAGAGGGTGGCAAAGGCCTGATTGCTGTTCCACTCCGCGAAACCCAGGAGTGAATCCCTGGAGTAAAACACATTCCTGGTCTGAATTTCATGCCGAGACACTGGCAGACCCGACTCTCTCAAGGTCATAATATTCACCCTTTAAGACTCCCCGTGAATGGTATAGATAATTTTAGACCCTACAGGAATTTGTGAATGAAGTAGGCCCAGGACTGCATGGGAAATTATGTAAGGGCTGTGGGTGGAATGGGACGCGGTCAATACCATCGTTTTTGATATGTCCGTAAAATATAAACACGACGAAAGGGATGCAACGCCAGTTACATGGTATATATGTATTGTGCCTTGTTGCAGCTGCCGCTCGTGCATGGACACCGACTTTGCCATACCTCTCGACGCCGCAATGTCTACTCTAATTTGAATTGTTTGAGTGAATACTTCTAGATCTGAAATACTAAATAAGCTACTTTGGGGGAAAATACTTCAGAAAAAAAAACTGAAATAAATA
>NC_051413.1:14553016-14553103 GCF_015228065.2 Penaeus monodon
CCCCTTGTGGTACTTGTGGAGTTTGTGGTATATACAGCACACCCCACACACCGGTGTATTTTTGATGTTGTATTATGTATGTTTTAA
>NC_051413.1:14563064-14564686 GCF_015228065.2 Penaeus monodon
CAAAAAGAAGACACCGTCCCGGGGGGAACCAAGGGGAGGGGCAACTGCAAAATTTGCCCGGTGGCGCCGGGCGGGGTTCCCAACTTAAGTTCATAAAGGGGTTTCCCTTTTCCCCAAGAGAACAATTTATTTTAAATCCCTTCCCTTTACCTGCAGTGAAAATTTTACCCTGTTTTTTGCCCGGCCCGGATACCTTTCGTTTCACGCGGAAATCTTTTCCTTGTTCCCAAAGGGAAATTTGCTAGGATCCCCAAAGTTCCCGGGTAACCAGTTTGGCAAAACCGGCCGGGAGCGCCCTTTACCCCTAAAGCTGAACCCTTTTGGGGTCCTACTGGGAGGGCGTGTGGGCCCCGGGTTTAAAAGGGGGGTTAGGGGAAAATGGAGCATTTAAAAACTTTAACCACCCCCCACGGGTCATTGGGGGACTTTGTTGGTGGGGTTTTTCCCTGGATTTGTTTGGTGACCGGTGGGGGGAAGGTGTCCCCTTAATTTCCTTTCCAGGTAAAAAAAATTTTTTCCCAAATTTTAAGGTTAAATTTCCCCCCTTTTTCCTAAAACTTGGGGTTTTTTTTTCCTTTAATTAAAAAGAAGAAATTTTAATTTTGAAGGGAAAAATCTTTGAAAAATAATTTTTTCCCTCCATCTGTTTGGGTTTATTTAATGAACTTTTGGGTATTATTTAAATTTCTTTTAAAAATTGGGCCCCGGTTGAATTTTTTAGTTTAAATACCTTCCCTTTAGCCAAAAGGGGTTTTCTTTTAATCCTTTTCTTATTTTTTAAAAAATTTTTAAAAAAATTTTTTTTAAAATTAATTTAAAATTTTTTTTATATAAGTATATAGCGATTTGCTATTTAAGTATATTTATCCCTATATGTTAAAATTTATAATAATTTTCTATTGCATGATTTTATTTATATGTTTCTATATGTTATAAATTTTATTTAATTTTAAATTGTTTTAAAATAAAATTTTTTTAAAAAATGTAATATATATATTTTTTTAATAGGTTTTATATATATGTAACTTTATAAAAAATGTTTAAGGTATTTTGTGATATGTTTTCTTTTGATTTTCATTATATTTTTTTTACAGTAATATTTTTTTTTTTCCCCAACTTCATTTGATAAAAAATTAACCCAAAGACTTGGCTTATTTTTGACTAGAATTAGATTAATAAGACATATTTAAAAAAAAATTTATTTTTAAATTTAATGTTGATTTAAATGTTTTTTACCTGTATAAAAAAATATAATTAAAGAAATTTTAAAAAAATTTAGACATTATTATTGGGGAAATAAAATATTTTTTTATGTTATTTAATTTTAAAATTTAATACTTAAGCTATTATTATATCTTTAATTAGTTAAATTATTGTTTTTTTTGTTAATAAAATTTAGTTTGTTAGTTTTAGTAATAAATTTTTTATATTTTTTTAAATTTTTTAAATTAAAAACTCACCACACACACAACAACATAATATATAATAACTTCCTTATTGTTTAAATTTCCCCCCTGACCCTAATAGAATGCCCTTCTTCAATGTCGTTTAGGGGTTTATATGGGCGCCTACGGGGGTTTTATTTAACAACTTAAGGCCCCAAAACCTTTTTTTTAAAAAAA
>NC_051413.1:14564745-14565100 GCF_015228065.2 Penaeus monodon
CCCCCTTTTTTCTTCACCCCAAACTTTTTCGTTAAGGGGCGGGTTTTCCCCCCCGGGGGGCCCTTCTTTCCCCCCCGGGGCCCCGGGGGGGGTTTCGGGGGGGGCCCCCCCTTTTTTTTAATTTTTTGGCCCCGGGGATTTAAAAAGGGGTTTTCCCCTTGGGGGGGGCCCACCCTTTCTTAGCCAAAAAAAAGGGGGCCCCCGGGATTAATCAGGGGATCCCCCTTTTAAAAGGGGGCCCCCCCTTTTTTTCCCCGGTTTTTCCCCAAAACCTTTTTTTCTTTCCCCAAAAAACTTTTTCCCCCCCCTTTTTTTGAAAAGAAGTTTGGGTTTTGGGCCCCCCCCTTTTTTTCCC
>NC_051413.1:14565720-14566285 GCF_015228065.2 Penaeus monodon
AAAGTCCGTGAGAAAGGAAAGAGAAGCGAAGACCCGAGTCCCTCTTGAGAATCAGTCTGATGCAGCCCTCTATGGCTTGCTTGATTTGATGCGTCTTGGCAAAGTGGGTTGATCTGTGCTCGCTTTGGATGCATTGAATCCGAAAGGAAGTTATCGACCTCTATTCTTGTCGCCCTTTAGGGGATTTGTTTAATCTCTTAAGAGATATTTATAGTCCTGGAACTATTGACGGGCAATCGTTTAGTTTCAAATAATTCTTTAAAGAGCTGATCTGTTAAGTCCTTTACTCTCACTTTGCAGCAATATGTCAGCGTCGTATAAGCCACATGGCGGCTTTGCATGTCCAGGGGCCGGTCGCCGTCCTAACGGGCGACGGCGGCAGGCAGATGCTCCGGGCCAGAATGGTTTTGAGACGATGGTTGTTTTTGGAGTCCTGCTTTTTTTTATCGAATTTCATTTTCAATTATTACTATGTTAAAGTGTTTTTCTTTATCATTCCTTTAAAATAATCCATTTGTCTACCAGGAATGAGATTGCATGTTTCTCTTGTTCTGCTAACTCTGTG
>NC_051413.1:14566704-14566965 GCF_015228065.2 Penaeus monodon
ATGTACAGCGAGGATTCGGATGCGGACGAGTCCGAATCCCCCGCGCGACATTGAAAGAATTCTGCACCGCTTTTCGGAGGAGCAGGATCTGGGCGAGGACAGCGACAGCGATTCCCGTCCGCTCTAGAAACAGGCCTAGAGCGCCGAAGCACAGGTGCGCGAGCGGAGGACAGCGGCAGCGATTCGGACGAGGGCAACAGCCGGACTCGTGGCATCTGATGATCAAAGCGAAGATGGAATCTGTCAGTCAACAATGCTCAT
>NC_051413.1:14567958-14568479 GCF_015228065.2 Penaeus monodon
TGTACGTGATGATATTTAAAGTTATTTTACCACATTTAAGCTTCGTCATCATGTCTCCAAATACTGCATCAAAGCTCATTCTGCGCCCTGGCGCCTACCTATAAAAAGCGACATGCTGGTGCATCTCTTAATCTCCTTCTGCAATGCACAGATCCTGTTCTGTTGGAGGAAAAACGTAGGAAACTTAGGTTTTATTTACGAAGGGTGTAAGATTATTCGTGTTGATTCCGGCTGTGATTCGTGCTGTCACATGTCAAAGTTAACGCTACTAATCTAAGCAAACGTTTACATTGTTATATATGTGATGGTAATTGAATGTAATGATATAATAAACTAATTACTGCAGTAAATCTAGTTTTTATTATGACGATAATATCACACATTACAAATATTTAACTGCAATGCGGAACCCATATGTCATTTGTCATCAGCTGTGAAAGTGCATTTTTCGAATAGAATATTGCAGTACAGTATAGGAAACTGCTCAGTTAATTTCCGACAGCAAATCAGAGGGATCTGCA
>NC_051413.1:14569213-14569430 GCF_015228065.2 Penaeus monodon
CCGAGTGCACTGACAGCACTAGCTAAGCTCTCGCAGGGAATCTGGACTTTATTGATTCCATATAAAGGTACCGCCGGAGGGACACTTCCCCCCAGCTCCCCCCTCTTGGCCTTGCCTCGGAGCCCGCCATTGGCAGGGGCTCCGCTGCTGCGGTTTTCGAGCTTAATAGAAATCAACAATAATAATGTATAGCTAAATGTAATGGTCATATATACTT
>NC_051413.1:14570750-14570905 GCF_015228065.2 Penaeus monodon
CATCACATCCATGCTGGGGCATTTCTTCCCTTCCGAAGTGCATGGCCGCAAACCCCGCTATTCCACGGCTTTCCCTGCATGAACGCGAGACCATTAGTTTTCCCGGAGCTGGGTTGCATTCCGGGTGACCTCAGAGGGGGGTGTCCGTGCTGAAA
>NC_051413.1:14571767-14571947 GCF_015228065.2 Penaeus monodon
ATCTAGATCTATATCTGTAATATAATATATCCTCACCTCCATGCGGGGCTTTCTTCCCTTCCGAAGTGCATGGCCGCAAACCCCGCTATTCCACGGCTTTCCCTGCATGAACGCGAGACCATTAGTTTTCCCGGAGCTGGGTTGCATTCCGGGTGACCTCACAGGGGGGTGTCCGTGCTG
>NC_051413.1:14571991-14572134 GCF_015228065.2 Penaeus monodon
CTATCATCTCTGTATCTCATCGCTATATATATCTATGTATTTCTTTACTTTATTTCTTTCTTTATTTATTTGATTTTACATCTCTTTTTCTCTCTTTTTGTCTATATTCATATCTCTTTATCTAGATTTCTTCTCTTCATTAC
>NC_051413.1:14577824-14577954 GCF_015228065.2 Penaeus monodon
CTGCTCTTGCCATGATAGTGAAATGTGAAGGTGTGTTCCCGCAGAGTACCGGTCGTCCTTTTCCACAGATTTTGAAAGAAAAAAATATTACAAAGAGAATATTTCTTGGCTGTTATCTCTTGCTTTTTTT
>NC_051413.1:14578005-14578853 GCF_015228065.2 Penaeus monodon
ACCCAATGATCCCGCGAGTCAATAGATCCCCCCCTCGTCAGCCGCTCGCTTCCCTCGACGTGAGATGTGACCGAAGGGCACTCGCGTTACAGCTTGCCCGCTTGCTGAGGTCCTGTAACGCTGATGCACGCACCTCCTAAACGCAGCAAGATTGTCATTCCGTCTGTTGCATGTACTTTTGTGTTTGTTGATTGGTTTGTTGCTGGAGATCCTGCGACTGCGAGTGAGTCGGGGTGAGGGTCGGGCTGGTGGAAGTGCTGTGTTCGCAATCATTTTCTGAAATGCTTTCGAAATTCGACCAGCGAACCAATAGGGAGAAGGACATAAATACCTATATACCAGGTACTTTGTGATGTAAAATAATTAATAATAGAATATAAATAAATGTTACATCGCATCAATATGATGAATATATAAAACACTCAAGCAGTTCAATTTAAAGGTCATTATGCTTTCGAATATAACTCATAACGATTTGTATTCTCGCATCCTGTGTTGACATTAATAGCATTTCGGAAAATTAAACCTGGAAATAAGCTTAAGCTTCATAAGCTTATTGGCAAAATGCAGGTGAAATATATAACAAGCGCCAGTAAACCACAAGACAGAACTAGGTGTCGGCAATGCCGACACCTAGTTGCTAAGTTAGAAGCACAAAGGCGGGCGCTTCGAAGCTTCGGTCAGACTCGAACTTTCTGATAGCTCGGGCGCGGCCAGACAGGCACAGCATCTGCTTGAAATATTACGGTGACCTTTATAACATCTGGGTGAAAGCCAGAAAAAAGTTTCATATTGTTAGTTTCCATTTTCCCTTTGCGTAATTTTGCCTTTAGAGGAAATGGACATGA
>NC_051413.1:14578952-14579118 GCF_015228065.2 Penaeus monodon
ACTAGCCTCATACATGTGGACGGTATGCAGTGCGCCCCAGATCACCCCTCTGGCACCCCCTTCCCCCATCCCTCCTCACAACAAAGGCCGCCCTCGGGGCAGACAAATGTTGCGCAGTACCAATACTACGGTAATGACGGCGATTATCATGTTAATTGCGCGAGGG
>NC_051413.1:14579180-14579356 GCF_015228065.2 Penaeus monodon
GGGAAGGGATGATTAGAGTGAAGAGGCGTCAGAGCGGCAAGGAAGGGTGGACCGGAATCACTGGAAGTTTGACTGGAGGAAGGGGAGCAGATGCAGGGAGGGAAGTGTTCAGCAACTTCAGGCAACACTTGTAAGCGCCTTTCGAGGGGGAGCCCGCAGGGTAAGAGCAGAGTAGA
>NC_051413.1:14579393-14579541 GCF_015228065.2 Penaeus monodon
CCTCTGCCGGTAGTTGCGGTGATAGGATCTGTCTTCATTTCCTCACGTGCTCTGAGAGCGTGATACTTGCCACTGTTTAGGCCTAATTGTGGGCGTGGACGTGTGTACCTGTGTGTTCGCCCGCGCACATGAGTGTACGCGACGGTAC
>NC_051413.1:14579782-14580337 GCF_015228065.2 Penaeus monodon
GTATGAATGACGAGATGGATACATATCCAGCATCTGCCATTTCTTTTCCAATGTTGTGCGCGTACACAATTAGAATCACAACAAAAATGCTACTGGCGTAGTTGGCAAAGATTGGTAGGCCTATAAGAAGGATGATAAAGATGATGATAATAACATTACAATTTCTTATAATACTAACAGTTACTTCAACAGCAAACCAATAACAATGCCAAGAGAGAGAGTCGACGCAAACGAAGAGGGGGCTCACTCAGACACCATCGGAATTTTAGGATATCGTGAAATATGAAGCAACAGACAAGGGGAAGGAGACGCTGCGCCCGACGACATCATTATAAGGATAAATGTTGAGGGGATATTAAGGGCTGATGGGCCAGAAGTAAAGATAAGTCTACTTCCTGAAAAGTCGCCCGTGTGAAGACAGAAGGATACAGGCAGACAGCGCACAAGGGCATTCCTCTGCTCGAAAAGGACGGGGCGAAGAAGAGAGTGCCACGGAGGCGGGCCGGTAAAGAGGTTATGGCAGGAAGGGAGGTGTCTCCCATATGCTTCCCTCCC
>NC_051413.1:14580363-14581536 GCF_015228065.2 Penaeus monodon
TCCGCCTTTTGGGCCTGAGCCTTCTCTTCTTTCTTCGCCAGTTTTGTTTGTCATCTCATCCTCCCCTTTTTTCTTCTTTTCTTCTGTCATTTCTCTACCCCCCCCCCCTTTTCTCTTTCTATCACCCTCGTATGACTTTTCTTCTAATCTCCCCCTCTTCCTGTCTTTTCTCCTTATCCTTCTTTCTCTATCCGCCTTCATCACTCCTGTTGTTCTAATCTGCAGCAGCGTCGCCAGCTCTCCAATTTGTATCGTTCGCCCTCACAATTTTCATAATCGTCCCTCCCTAGAAAAAAAGATCAACAGTATAGTGCTTAAATGTAGACATGCGTATACTTTTGTACACGCACACAAACACGCACACGCACTAATAAATCCCATGGGTAGAAGGGTCGAGGGGAGGCGAAGAACGCCACATCTTTCAAGAAGAAATGCAACGGAGGAGGGGGGGCGAGAGGGGAGAGGCAGTGAGGGGGATTAAGGGTTGTCGAAGAAAATGATGAGGGGAGAATAAGAAGCGAAGAATGGGAGGAGAGATTGAAGCAAAGGAAGGGGAGCATTGGGGAAGAAAGAGACCAAGGAAGGGGTGAATTGACGAGAATGAGGCAAAGGAAGGGAAGAATTGGAGGAGAATGAGGGCAGTGAAGCACAACTTGGAGGAGGCCGGGACATACGTGGAAATATGAGTGAGAGAAAGCCTAGTTTCTCTCCCTGCTCTTATCTCCCCTGCCCACCACGGCTTCGGGGTGACGCAAGGGACCCTGCCTCTCCTCCCGTCTTCCGCCGACCTCTGCAACCCAGCCGCCGACGCCCGCGCACGCAAGCCGGCCCTCCTAAACCTAAACACGTGTCAACTTGCCAGCCTCCGTCAGCCGATCCGATCCAGAGAAGCTCCGTCAAATCCCTTCCAGCGCCTCTCACCCTTGTCACCTCTATCAACTCCTGTCAGTCCCTGTCTACCCTTTTCGATCTCGCCCCCCCCATCTCCGTCTGGAGCGCATCTTCCCCCTCTGCTTATTTTGCGCAATTTGCCAGTATATGGGCTTGGCACAGTGCCACGTCATCTCCCGCGTTGTAAGGGAATAAATCTGGTTCTGCGACTCGAGGCGTTGTCTGGCAAAATGGCAGCGCGAGATGGAATTACACTCACGTATTCATACTCACATATGAATG
>NC_051413.1:14585907-14586840 GCF_015228065.2 Penaeus monodon
TGCCGATGACTGTACCCTTTCTGTATCATACCAGCGTGAGGATCATGACGCTGTAGCAACGAGTATGAATTCAAAGCTGCAAGCAATCTACGAATGGGGATCACAGTGGCAAGTAAGATTTGCCCCCAACAAGACCCAGACAATGGTTATATCCCGCTCTCCAGCTGCATCAGACGTCATGAAGGACAAAATCTTCATGAATAACATCGCCCTTCCACTCGAGGACTTTATCTCAGTCCTCGGTGTAGACATAGACAGTGGTCTAAGATTTAACAGGCACGTCAGCAGGATCTGCAAAACAGCTTCTTTGAAGGTGACAGCCCTTCGACGCATATCCCACCTCTTAAATCCTCAGGGAATACTTACACTATACAAGTCCCAGATCAGACCCCATTTAGAATATGCCTCGTTGGCCTGGTCGTCTACTGCGCCCACCAGCCTCAACAGGCTGGACAAAATAGAAAAACGGGCTCTCGGGCTTATCCAGGAAGCCAATCTTCGCCACATAGACGCGCTGGAACATCGTCGCGACGTCGGGGCTCTAACGGTGCTCCACAAGGCTCAGGTGCAGCAGGTGCCTCATCTAGCCAGCCTCCGTCTCCCACCCCACGGCCGAGAGAGAAGTACGAGAACGGTACAGTCTAATCGGCTCCTGGTGGAAGTTCCGAGGTCGCGGTCTAGCCAGCATCAGCGCACCTTCTCTGCCAGAACAGCACGTCTGTGGAATGCATTCACATCCACTATCGATGTCGCCGAAATGACCACGCAACAAGTGAAGACAGCGGCACACCGATGGCGGTCGAGCAAACCATCACCTCTTAACTTTGTTATATAACCTTATTATGGAGTTATCCCACTTTTCGTAACCTGTGTTAGCTTAATGAAATAAACTGTTCATTTTATTTAGTGAAAATACGTTGGGCTTTCAAATAA
>NC_051413.1:14588193-14588320 GCF_015228065.2 Penaeus monodon
GTTTTCTTAACACATGTAAAATCTTATTTTTGTCACATAAGGCATTTTCTTGAGGGTTTTGTTATGTTTCAGTAAATTTTATCCGGAAAACTATGTACTGTAGGCCCTTTTACTGTGACCTAAGTAT
>NC_051413.1:14588397-14589351 GCF_015228065.2 Penaeus monodon
ATTACTTAAGCCCTTTAAAAATTGAACCGTATAGTCTTTCCTCTTTTTTAGATTCTTTTTTTTTTACATATAATTTTCGTCATACCAGGCATATTAAAAATTTTGCGTTTTTCCCTTTTTGGCCCTTAGACGTTGAGAAAAAAATAAAAAAACTGACCCAGCACGATCTGTGGTACTCCCCTAATTCCTTTCCCCATGTGTGTTTACCTTGATGATCGCTTTTTTTTTTTAAAAAACTTTTCTCATTTTTTAAGGATTTTTTCCAGAACTTACCTGTCCAGTTTCCACACCAGCTATGTTAGACCCTTTGTGAAATGTCTTTCGTTATCAAGTATTTACAGTTTCAGCTGTCTCACTGATGCTGGATCTTGAACATTTCTCTCGTAGAAGAGAAGATTTGCGAACAATGACTTTTAATTTTAGCACATCTTGTCACTTTCCCAGCATATCCGTCACCTGTTGATAGGGCAATGCTGATCTACTTTTTCTCGTTCGAATAGATTAACTTTAAGGATCTAAACTTTCTCAGTGCTGTGCTATAAAATCCCGTATTTTTTTTCTTGAGTGGTTACCATTACCCACACTAATTCTTCTGTATTCATAACGATTTTTGGGCTGGTCCCTTTCGAAGTCTCTGAATCAATGTTGTACTTTTTTGAAAATAGACCGTTGACGGTTCTGCAGACAAATTCCAGTAATGTTTCTGTTTCCTTTTTTGTTTGCTTGGCTCTGAGTGTCCACGCTAGAAGTATACTTGTTTGATTTGAAAAAAAAACCCTTCTCCTTATGATTCTTCATGATTTTCGCTTTGACTTCCTTTCCCCTTTGCTTTCATTTTCGGTTCCCCATTTTTCTCTTACCCTTTTCGAACTTTTCCATTCTTCTATGTGTAGCGATGTCTACGGAAATATTTCTTATCTTAAAACTTTTTCGGCTGCATTCACGGCAACTATT
>NC_051413.1:14589794-14590375 GCF_015228065.2 Penaeus monodon
TATGTTTAAGGGTCAACGTACAATCACGCGCGTTCACAGAAAGAAGAAATCCCGATTTTTATTGGAGGGTTCCCACAATGGGACAACTTCAGAGGAGATCTGCAGCACACACCATTCAGCGGGAAGCCGTCATGATGGACGAGGCTCCCTTCGCGCGCCCCGCCCTCGCCAGCTCCTACATGTGGGTGTATTCGTCCCGGCTTCCCTTGCCCCCTTTTCTGAGCCCCCGCGGGAACTCTTGACAGAATACTAGGTAACTTCTGTCTTGTGTTACCTTTGTATAAGCTAAACGATGAATTTGGACTTTGAATTAATCGGGTGTTTCAAAACTATGCTAAGGTCTTAGAGCAATCACAGCTATTTTCGTACCGGTATTTTGATAAAACAGTATTCCAAGTGAACAGATGGGAAACTATCATTTTATAGGCCAGAGAATACCGATTAAAGGACTCACTTGTTAATACTTTGAAAAAGAAAGACCAGCGTCCGCAAAAAGGTTAACTGAACTTGTAAAAGCAAAAAAAGTATGTAATATGCAAAAGACAAGACAAGTATATACATTGCATAAGGGAAAACATCAG
>NC_051413.1:14590481-14591427 GCF_015228065.2 Penaeus monodon
TGACTGGCACACACTAGACCAAAACTGACCTCAGGTTCCCTTGTTATTGTCAGCCAGAGAGGGTTTTACGGTTGAACTCCACAGTCGTCAATCTTTTTATGTTTGCAAGAAGGCCCGACCCTCCCGCGCGGCAACACTGAATCAGAGACATAAAAGACGTTTGTTGACGTGGACAAGTAGCAATCGTCTAGCTCACCCGTTGGTCTCATAGGGTCTGGGCTGGGCTAATGCCAAAACAATTTTCATGTTGTTTTGTAGAGAAAATTGATGCTCAAAAATATTTCTTCTTTTCCCGTTCTTTCTCACTCGTTTCCCCACTCTCGCCCATAATCCTCTTCATGTTTTTTTGAAGTTCTCCCCCTCTCCCCTCTCTCTTTCGGTCTTTCCCCGCCCCCTTTTGCACAGCGGAAAAACTCCAAAAGGAATGATCTACATAGTTATTTGTAGAGTGGGTTTGGATGCACGCCTGACGTAAAAAAAAAGATTTGAAAATGTATAGAATGATAAGTCGTTTAAAAACAGTGATGAGGTGGATTTTTTTTGGTGTGTTACTACATTCAGTAATTAAAACAATTCAGGTGATCATTTTCCATATCAATGAATACAGCAACATATTGTTATTACTCATTCCATTGTCATTATGGACATTGCCACCCACAGTTATAAAGGCAGAATCATATAAAAACATTTCATTAAGTTTACAAATATGAACGTTTGTACACTATGAGGCCATTCTTTTACGAGTGCGCACTCTATCCGCTCCAAAAAACCCGTCATAGGAATATGTGGTGTGAAACAAAACTAGTATTTGATTTAGTCTGGTCCTTATATTCCCGTTTATTTGAAAAAAAAAAAAAAATCAGCGTAACGCCATTGTTTCTTTGGATACATGAGTTTCATTTCTCTACTTCTCTCTCTTTCTATTTATCTGTTTACTTGCTAACCC
>NC_051413.1:14591750-14592351 GCF_015228065.2 Penaeus monodon
ATGTGGCAGCCTGAGAGCAAAGGCTCAATTGCTCCCAAATTATTGTGAAAAACATGGGGGAATAATCTAAACCCATACCTTTGAAATATTATCTGGACAAATATGTGTATGTCCAAACATTAAAGCAATACAGCAGAGAAGGCAACGCTTGGTTATGAAACTGCGTACAAGCACAAACTCTCGAAGAGGAAGACACACGAAGGGAACCGAGACGGGGATAAAAGGGAATAAAGAGGGGATTGGGGCACAGAGGGAGCGAGTCTAGAGGGAGTTAGGTGAAAGAAAGAGAAGCGCGATACACGACGCTCTGTTCCCACGCCGCCCGCCACTCCAGCCCTCAGCACAAAGGCAGCAGACAGCGACAGCGGAGGCGGGACTGTGCTACGTGAGCCTTCTGTCATCTGGGTATTATACCCAGGTGGCAGACGGGAGACGCCGCCGTAATGAACGAGTTTGTATCCGGGCTTAGTATGGACTATTCATCTCCCGCGACTGCGCGACAAGGCCAAGACGAGGTGAAAAACTATGTTCTGCCATCTGATGTCCTTGATTTTCAAAGACCTGGAACGTCAAGAAACCCCCCTCCCCACTATAAATATCC
>NC_051413.1:14592434-14593353 GCF_015228065.2 Penaeus monodon
CAACAACAAGTACCCAATGAATTATATATATAAATGTAATCAAAATGCTCCAGTCAAGTTTTCACATGCAAATCAACAGATCCCTTATAGTAATTTTTAATGTCCTGAGTCAATGCCCAAAATCGCAAAGTGAAATCTTAAGGGTTTATTCATATTTTCCACAGAGAGATTCACAAATAGCATATTTCAAGAACCCTAATGGCCCTTTTTCAGCGGCCCAAATGGAATTCCGAAAAGGCACATTTATGGGACTTATACTATCATGTTCGTTGCCAGATCTTGGCCATTTTCAATATGATTTGCACTCATCTATTGTCAACAACGTAACCCAAATGGCTCTGTTTCGGCGAATTAAAGAATAGCTAGGTTTAATAATACATAGCTAAACGTAATTTCTGAACTGGTCCTTTAAGACCTTTTTCAATATTTTTTTACTAGGATGTTTACTGCTATAATAATGAAATATTATAGAAAAGTGCATTAATATTTGCTTCATATTGCATGACCAAGCAGAGAGCAAAGTGATGCGTCAGGGAAATTATCACTTTGAAGCCCCAAAAACAAATTTGCTTGCTGCGACCACCGAAGCAGGATAACTGGGGCCCTTTACAGAATCACAGGAGCTCTTGGCCCACTGCTGATAGAACGAAAAGTCTTCCCTCCACATGTCTTTCAGCCTTAACTCCTTTTGTAAGGTCCTAGCATTTCGTACGTGGGTTTACGCGTTAGGCTAAAACGCAAAATTATTCTCCTCATCTTTAGGGAAGAACTTGTTTTCGGCAGTTGTTCAAAGCATATTGAGTAGGAGTTCAGAATGGGTACTGCAGTCTGCAAATGAATCCGACAATATGATAGAGACCATAGTACTTTGGCATAGAGGAGATGCTAATAATTGCATTAATAGGATCATATTGTTTGT
>NC_051413.1:14595004-14595233 GCF_015228065.2 Penaeus monodon
TACAATAATGCGTATCTGTCCACGACATTTAAACTTATGAGAAGAACAACAGGATCAAGTAATTGAGGGTAAAAAAGTATATGAAGAAGAACGAGAGATTAAATATATGCCACTAACCTCCCCCCCCCCCTCTCGCCTTGTACCGCCATCTTTTCCGGCGACCCTTTCGACATGTCAAGCCAGGGAAACGGGAACAAGGGGTTAAATGTTTATTCTTTGCTCAGAGGCT
>NC_051413.1:14595318-14595541 GCF_015228065.2 Penaeus monodon
TCCACCAACCTTGTCCTTCATCTATCTCCATACATCATCAGCTCTCGGCCTCTCCTTCTCTCCCCTCGACTCATTCTTCATTTGCTTTAGCGATTTATTTATGGACCTATATTCTTTTCTTTTTTTTTAGCCCTCGTATTTCGTTTCCTATCCATTTGTTCAAGATGATGTGTCTATGTCTCTGTTTCTTTTCTACCACACGCGAGGGTCATTTATATTTTAT
>NC_051413.1:14595749-14595878 GCF_015228065.2 Penaeus monodon
GGTCTTTTTGGTCTCGTATGCCAGCTCTGCCTTGTCGTTTATTCCGCCGTGTAGCCTGTTGGTTTGTCTGAATGTCTGACACGCAAAAGAAACCCACTTTAGTCCCCCATCGCAAGGCGTGTAAGGGCC
>NC_051413.1:14595930-14596032 GCF_015228065.2 Penaeus monodon
TCCTTATTGCCTGGACAATAGCAACGTAGGGGGAGCTCCGACAGGTAAAATTATAGATATGGGTTTCTTTGACGGATGCATTTCAGGGTGATGACTTTTAAT
>NC_051413.1:14597178-14597745 GCF_015228065.2 Penaeus monodon
ACTAATTTACATTTATGCACACCGAGCGCATACCCACACGAACCCCCAACCCCTACACACACACGTCTACACTCCGTATACGACACCGTATTCAATCCCTCTTTCCCATCCCCTGCTCCTTCCTGAGGCTCTGAGACTTGATGCAGCTGATTGGCCGTTTCGGGGGGAGCAGTCATCTGCTTCTTCTTCCCCTTGCGACTAAACCTATTAAGCATTCGCATTCCCCCGACTCTGAAATAAGATTCCCTCATTTTTCGTGTATAGACCAAATATGCACGCAGACACGCACGGGCACATGGCGCATCAAAGAGTCTATCGTAAGTCCCCCGTAACGCATCAATTCTTATTTGATTTAGCCACCCTGGAAAAATCCGGAAACACGCCGTTTTTCTGTCGTTGCTTCCGAAACTGTTCCATCTTCTTATTTTACTATTTTCTTTCGTGTCGTCCGTTTTGATGATTTGTGGAGCAGCCTACGGAATGCCTTTGTTCTCTCAGTTTTTACATGTACTTTGGCTTTCCACATAGGACACACAAAAGACTTTGAGAACATGTTTCCCACAAACG
>NC_051413.1:14606338-14606672 GCF_015228065.2 Penaeus monodon
GACCCATCCTTTTTTTACAACGACTTTTAGTGAAAAAAATAGTATGTTTCGTTATATATTTATTGAAAGTTATTTGAAAATAATTTTGCACGGGAAAAATGTATGATTTCTTGCACGAAATGCAATATTTTGACAGTATAGAATGGAGTGTTATGGTTGTCTTGACATGCTCTCATTGAAATGCTGACAGTCGGATGAAAGCTTAAGATTTCTATCAGATAACGAGGAACATTTTTCATTTAGATAATGAACGAACATTTAACGTTTCTTAAAGGTAACGCAATCGTTGAATGTTGTCAGACCTATATCAGGTGTGGTTAGAAGGTAGTAAGAT
>NC_051413.1:14606971-14607532 GCF_015228065.2 Penaeus monodon
TCAATCTCTTGTGCGGAGAGGCTCGCTCCGCCGAAGGCCAGGCAGAAGGTGGAGGCGCGTGATCAATATTGCCGCCGCTGCTTCGATCTTCGGCGGTAAATGCCTCGAGAGAACTGGAGGCTGTTACAAATGCAGGGCTTCTCCGCTCTGCCAATCTGATAGTGCATTGCAAGGAGTACCAACGGCAGCTGTAGATTGGTTCCTCAGCCGTGAGGACTGCTTGCTCGCCCTCAGGTCAAGGGCTGATCCCCGTACGGGCCGCGGCAGCAGCCGTCGGGGCAAAGGGCGGTGACGAGGCATGAAATACCACAGAGTCCGAGACGAAGCGTCATCCACTGATTGAAAGCGAGAACTTTACATGCAAAGTATGTTGACGATACATGCCAGCTTTTAGGAAAGGCCTCGCGGTTCGTTGTGACTTCGCGGCGCCCGGAGGCCGTTGCTGCTTCCGGTCCCGACGAGATGTGCGGAACTGTCAAAAATATTTTCAGTTGATGGAGTAGCATGGAAGCCGTGGGGTCTTCTTTCGAAAACAGCAAGATTGTATGATTATTGCAACTG
>NC_051413.1:14610464-14610663 GCF_015228065.2 Penaeus monodon
GAGACTGAGACTGACTAGTCATATTGACTAGTGTGATGAGTGCACGTTTCTATTGGTTGATCCAAGCGACATTTAGTGCACGGGGAATAAGCCTTTAATGACAGATAAAAGAGTAAAAAGACAAATGCGATGGTTGAGAGTGTGACAGGACTGGCCTCACGCCTACGTAAGCAACGACACGTAA
Source organism: Penaeus monodon (assembly GCF_015228065.2). Taxonomy (NCBI): domain Eukaryota; kingdom Metazoa; phylum Arthropoda; class Malacostraca; order Decapoda; family Penaeidae; genus Penaeus; species Penaeus monodon. The sequence continues at coordinate 14,610,649 of NC_051413.1, forward strand.
GCGAGGCCTCTTGGA
>NC_051413.1:14611458-14612903 GCF_015228065.2 Penaeus monodon
AAATATAGACAACGAAATTAAATGTCAGCTTGCTACCATTCGCAGTGCCTAGGGATGTCCCTGGCACAGTTTTGAAGTTATAACGACAAGATTTGTTCCCTAGGACCTTTCGCAGGTGGTGTGAAATGCTCAGGGCAAAGTATTTCGTAGAGCCTGTGCAAACACAATGCCCGAAATCGAGTTTTTGCTTGGTGACCCGGGATGCGTGTAGGAGTGTCGAAAGAGCCCTCTTTGTCGACCGGTTCCCCGTTCCAACTCCTAGAGTGCATACACCTTGCGTGTATTTCCTTCTTGACAGATCCTTTTCTGTCACCGGAATTGGCGGGATTCAGACAGAACCTTAGCAACACTGAATACTGTAACCTCTTGCACTTAAATACTGAATTAAGTCGTGAACTTCAGCTTAACACGGGCAAGCTTGATGCTACAATGCACAAAGTTCATTGTCTTCCCGTTTATCATTTCATTTAGGAGGAGATGAAATAAGTAAAATACAATGAAATAAGCTTCTTGGATCAGCATAAACGTGAACTTTTTTTCATATATTGAAATTAAATCCTCGTTAAAATATTTTTCAAATATCTGAAGATGATCGAACTGTTAATTCCCAATACAACGAAGAAAAGCTAAGGTTACATCAAAGAAAAATGAGAATGATGAAATCCTTGCATTAGAGCCACACCCATAACAGCAAGCGACAGGATAGTCGTCATACAAATTCAAAGCAGAGAAAAATAACACAAAGTTATTATGCAAAGCGCTACATTAATAAAATCGGGTACGGATGATCTTAAGATCATCAGCTTTAACAATATGTCATAGTTTATCCTGGTGGCCTTGCCCCGGCGTGGGACCACACCCGGCAAAAGCGACAAGCGGGGTGGCTCTCAGAGGCGGCGAGGACCACTTAAGGTGTCCGGACATCTGAAATCTCCCTTGCAGTTTCCTCTGAGAGCTGCCGCCAAATCATTGCCGAAATCACACATGCAAAGCCTGTCATTGGCTGCAGAACGAGTCTCTTTTCTTCAACAGAATTAAAAAAGCGAAACCTTTCTGTCAACATACCAGCCCATGAGGAACAAAACTGATAGCAGGATAAAGCAGATTGAGTGCGAGAGAAGATTATGGCCTAACGTCACCGCTTCCCTAACTTCCCGTGGCTGACCTCATGAAGGGAGTGGGTCACAGCAAGCAGGCTGAGAGCAAGCAGTTATCAAGCAGCAGCTAATCCCACCGCTACTAGAAGCGTGAATCTCCAGGGTGCCTAAAATGGAAATAGAAACCGTAAGGCACAAATCACCTGTTGCTTGAGGAATGTTAACGGAACGTGGAGAATAAACCTCTTTAATTAAGTCTGTCTCACGTGAATCTCGCTCTGTGCGCGAGTTGTGGTGCGAGCTCGAGTGATTCTGAATGTATCACGCTGTGATTTGAATGTTAATGTA
>NC_051413.1:14613331-14614260 GCF_015228065.2 Penaeus monodon
GCTCTCTCCCCGACAAATTTTTCCCGCAAAAGACTTCGTGCCACGAAATGTTGGAGCACGAGCATCACCACTGCCGACATCGTGGCCAAAGATGATCCTTTTCGGGTGGAAAAGGCCCGGAAGGGGGTTTGGGCCCCGCGAGGGGGGCCCCCTTTGGGCCCCCGGCCCCGGCCACCGGTTTGGGCCATTTTTCCGCCCGGGGTTTAAGCTTTGGGGGGATTGGGCGTTTTTCCCCCGCTCACCACCATCCCCCCCACCAGCGCCCCGACTCCCTTGGGAAAGACCCCAAAAAAATGAAGCAGAAGAAAGAGCGAGGCGGCCTTTTTCGGGGGGCGCGAAGGACTCCCCCGCCGTCCCCCTTCCCCCCGCCTGCCCCGGGGCCCCGAGGGGACCAAAGGGCAATTCGGGTTAAAACCGGGAGGTTTATCAAAAAGAAAAATTCGAGAGGAAGGGAAAAAAAGGAATTTCCCCCTGTTTAAATTCTCCCAGATCGTACTACGGCCCCCGTACTGCGCTAAACCCTTTTTTTTCAAACTTTCGCTGGGTCAACAAATTTTGGGGCCACTTCCCTGTACTCCCGGCGCCCCTGCGCTCCCTGGTCGAATTCTGAACCCAGCTTTCCCCCGAGCGGAGGGGTCGGCCCCCCCGGAGCAAGGCCGCCCTCGGCGGGGGAAAGCAGCACTTTCCCGTGCGGGGCCCAAAAATCCCCACCTCGGGGATGACAACCGGGGGAAAAAATGAAAACACAGAAAATAAAATGCATGACTGACTCGCCCCCCGTGCTCACGCCCTGGCCTCCCCCCGAGGGGCCCTTCACTGAACCGTTTTTGTGTGGGTGCTCATGCTGCCCTCCCCCCCCTCACGGACCCGGAGGGGGTGTTAGGGCTGTCCCCACTCAACCCGCCGCACCCGCCCTGGGCCCCCAAGTG
>NC_051413.1:14614289-14614450 GCF_015228065.2 Penaeus monodon
TGGTTTCCCCGGGACCCCTCCACGGCATCACGGAGGGCTTCCTCGGACTTTCAGCTGCGGTCAGGGGGGGCGGGCCCAGAGGAAGGCGGCGTGGGATTTATTCATGTTTTGTCTCAAAAAATACACAAGTCATGTATAACTACCCGCGCTTAAAGGGGCTT
>NC_051413.1:14615673-14615776 GCF_015228065.2 Penaeus monodon
CCCTAATTGTGTTTGGTTTTATAAACTCGTTTTTTGGTGTGTGTGTTGTTGGGGTTGGGGCTTTATGTTGTATGCATGATGAAAATAAAAATTTCATCCCAAC
>NC_051413.1:14616397-14616885 GCF_015228065.2 Penaeus monodon
CCCTCCTCTGAACGCATGAGAGGCTAGGGGGCCCCAGTGAACCACCTTTGGGGCCCCCAAAGGAAGTCGTTAGTCGTACTTTTGCCTGTGTTTCTTGTCTTTTTAAATCCCACACCACACTTTTCCCTGGATTAGGGTTTTATAAAAATATATGGTTGTACGTCTTTTCCCAAATTAAAGACAAGGAAAGAAGAAATGCAAACACACACACACATACACTCCTGCACTGGCCTCTCCTCCCGAAAAACCCGATATCAGGGAGTGCCTTTTCGCGGGATGAGGTGAAGGAACCGAACCTCCCCTGCGCCCTTCGCCTCATGCACTCTGTTTTTCAACAAGTTCTGTGACGCTGCCAAGCCTCACCCACTCCTGGCCCATTCAGTTCCTGCCGACGACGCCTCCATTGTGCGGCGCCCGCCTCATTGCGGCCGCCATTCCGACCTTGCGGTGGGGGGTGGTGTAGTTCGGAAAATTGCTTTCCTTGCTAT
>NC_051413.1:14622894-14625089 GCF_015228065.2 Penaeus monodon
ATTGGGTGCTGTGAATTTTAAAAAGGGTTGGGTTTTTAAAAGGCCCTTTTTTAAGGGGGAAACTGAAAAAATTTAATTTTGGAATAAATTTGGATATAAACCCTTCAAATTTAAAAAACCAACTTTGCAATTTTTTTTTCGAAGTTCCGTGGATTTCTAGCAAAGGAACCCATTACAAAGAGTTTTGGCCCCTCACCCCTTCCCTATCTTCTGATGTATATGAAGAAAACTGGCCCCGCCTCTGGGTTTGGGGCTTCTTTTTGGATAAACGTATTACTTTTTTAAAAATTTTGCTAAAAAATTTTAAAATTGCTAACACAAGCTAGAAAAGCGCCATTTTTTTTTAAACCGGCACTGAAAAACTTTTCATTTTGGGGCACACAGTTTTTTTTTCCAAAGGATCGGAAAATTTTTTCCCTTTTAATAGAAGGGCTTTTTAAAACTCATTATGTCCCAAAAAAAATTCATTTGGTGGACTTGATCCCCTTTGAAATGGGGGAAAAAAAGGGAACATTTCTGCTGTAAAATATTTTTAACCCTAGGGGGCATGAGCGATGCTTCTGCCTTTTTATTGCACTAAAAGCTTTCCCTTTTATTATACCTTTTTTTTTTTTTTTCCCCGCAAAATCGCTGTACAAAAATAAACTTGATTTACAATGCCCCTCCGCGTGTACAGTGCCCCCAGTGTTTTTAAAATAAAGCATTAAACAGCCCAAATCCAAAACCGAGGGGAAACGGCGTTTCTCCTGTGTTAAATGTTCTCTTCGAATTTTTCCCGCTCATATTTTCGAAATTCATTGTTTTTTCCTCTTTCCCCGAATCCCCCCCCCCTCAAAACACCCAACTCCATTTACTCTAAAACCGTCCATTCACGCCCCCGCACTGGGCGTTCCCCCCCCCCACTTTTCAAAAAGGAAAACCCCTTTTTTTTATGATAGCCCTTTTGCGGGTGTAAGGGCCGCTCCCCACTTTGCGGGGAAAACTTTTGGGGAAAAAATACCCGGCCGGGGAAACACGGTTTGGACAAAACGGGCAGTGGGGCCCGCAGGGGGAACCACATTTTGTTTTCCCCAATATGGGTCATTTAAAACCTGGGGGGAAAACGCGCCCCCTCGTAGAAAAAATGTTTGGCGTCATTCCGCGCTTCCCCTCCGTTTTTTTTACCTTTGCGTTTTTTTGTCATTTTGTTTATTAGGGGATGTAAAAAAATCGCCCCGGGGGGGCGGGTTTTCTCCTTTTGCTCCCAAAATGCAACCTATTTTTTTTTTTTTAAAAGGGGGTTTTTTTTCTTTATTTCTCTGTTTTTAGTTAGTTTAAATTTTTAAATTAAAATGTCCTAAAACCGCCCTTCACCCTAGGCCTTTTCTCCTCGCATTTCTTGGCTCCTCCAATCCTCCTCCTGTTTTTATTGTTGTCCCCCTTTCTCTTCCCGGGGTTTTATTTGCCCACAAAAACCCTGATGCCCGACCGCCAAACTTGCCTTTTCCTTTTCCCCGCACCCCCGAAAAAACTCAAACCCCTGGGGAACCCCCCCCCTTTTTTACAAAATCTCGCTTAGCGTGTTTTTTCCCTTTTTTTTTGTTTTTTATTAACTCGCCACTGACCCTTGTTTTCCTTTTATCTCTTGTTTTCTTCTTCCATTTTTTTAATTGCTGTTTCTCCTTTTCCACATTTCTCTTTTTTTCCGAACCGTACCCTTTTTTGGCACTGTTTTCTATTTTCCTTTTCGCTTTTAAATTTCATGTCTTTGTTTTATTCCCCCATTTTTTTGTTTTTTCCCCTTTCCCCCAACATTTCTTTACTCTTTTCCTTTCCATTTTTCCTCAATAACCCCTTTCCTTCCCATCCCTTTACTCATGTTTCCTCGTTTTTTCTTTAAATTTTTTTTTCCCCTCTGGTTTAATTTCCGCCCATTTTACCCCCCCTTTCTTTATTCTAAATGGGGCCCCTTTTAAAATTCCCCCCCTTTTCTTTCGCTTCCCTCCGTTCTCTTTTCTTTTTTCCCTGGTTCCCCCCCAAACCCCGGTGGGCCCCATCCCGTAGGTTTTAAAATCCGAGTTGCTCCTTTCCCCCAGGGCAATTTGTCTCTGTCACGAAGAGCCAAAATTTTTAGACAGGCTTCGGGGTACCCAGGCGTTTTGGGGGTTTTTTTTCTAGGGTATTCGTAAAACCCTTTCTTTCCCTTTCAAAAATTT
>NC_051413.1:14625126-14625550 GCF_015228065.2 Penaeus monodon
TTTATAAAATTTTATAATAATCTTAATATTTAAATTGTGTGTGTGTGTTGTAAAATATTAAAATTTTATTTCTTTATATTATTTAAAAATTATTTTTTTATATAATATATATATAACAATTAAATTTACATAATTAATTTTTATGATATAATATTTTAAAATTAAATTTTTTATATAATTTCCCTTTTGGGGGTGTGGTTAATTTTTTATTAAAAATTTTTATATTTTTTTATTTTTATATATTTATATTAAGTCACATAAAATTTTTTTATATTTTTAAAAATTTTTTTGTTTATATATTATTTTTTTTATTTTTTATAATTTTATCCATTATTAAAAAACTAAAAAATTTTCTATATTATTATTTATTTTTTAATTTTAATATTTTTTAAATTTTTTTTTTTTAAAAAATTTATTTTTTTTT
>NC_051413.1:14627789-14628552 GCF_015228065.2 Penaeus monodon
ACCGGGGGGGCGGGAAGGGGAAAAAGGGGGAAGGGGGGTCACGAATTTCCCTGGGGAAACCGGGCGTATGAAAACCAAAACCCCAACCAAAAAAAAACCCGGGGGGACCACACAAACCCGCTTGGAAAACCCTTAGGGGGGGGGAAGGGCCAAACAAAAAAAGGGGGCACAGGGGGGCAGGCCCCCTCCCCACCTCTTTTAAAAAAAGGGGGAAAAAATTAAGGGGAGGGGCCGAAAGGGGGGGAAAGGGGGGGGGGGAAAAATTTTCAAGCGGGACGCCCCAGAAAAGGGGGGGGAGGGGCCCCAAAAAGGGAAAACCCAAAACAATAGGAAAGGAGAACAAACAAAAGGCGCGGGTTTTTTAAGGGCCCAAAAAAAAAGACAGGAAATTCAAAAACCGGCAAAACAAAGAGGGGCAAACAACAGGGAAGGGTTTTGGGGGAAAAGGGAAAGGGGCACTTTTCGGGGAAAGGGGAAAAAACAAGGGGACACCGGATAAAAAAAAGGGGAAGGGGCCCGGGGCCAAAAAAGCCCAAATTTCCCAAAACACGGGAAAAAACCGAAGCTTACCACGGACAAAACGAAGGGGAGGGAAAAACCCTTGGGTTTTCCCAAGGGGGCAAGGGGGGGGAGGGGGGGGCGGAAGGAGAAACAAGAAAAAGAAACAATTTTGGGAAAGGGGGGGACAGACGAGGAAAGGCCCGGGCCGGGGCAAGGGGAAAAAGACGAAGGAAAGGGGGAGAAAAAAAATTTGGGGGGAACC
>NC_051413.1:14628673-14628904 GCF_015228065.2 Penaeus monodon
GGCGAAGAAGGGGCGGGGGGAGGGTTTTAAGGGGAAAAAAAACGAAAAAGAGGGAGGGGGGGAAAGGGGGGGGAGAGGGCCCGGGGGCCAAACAGGGCAAACCGTTATTTTGGGGGGAAAAGGATTTTAACTTATATTAAAAAAAAATAAGATAAAAAATAAGGAAAAAAAAAAATTTAAAAATATTAAAATAGTATAAAATATTTATATATATTTTATAATAAAGGGTTT
>NC_051413.1:14629114-14629416 GCF_015228065.2 Penaeus monodon
AATATACCTACCAAAGGTTTAAAAGAGAGGTGTATAAAAGATATTTAAAAAGATAGATAGATGATTTAAAATTTCCCCCCCCCCCTTTTTCTTTTTTTTCTTATCCCCTTTTTATAGGGGGCGCCAGGGTGTTTTGGGGGGGGGCAGACTCTTTTATGCCCGGGGGCCCCCTGAAAGGGCCCAAACCCTCTCCCCCTCACCCGGGCCCGGGCCCGGCAAAACCGAAAGGGCCGGGGACCCATGGTTTGAAGGCCAACGAGGGAAGTTTTTTTACCCAAAGGGGAAAAAGGTGGGGGGTGGTG
>NC_051413.1:14630110-14630502 GCF_015228065.2 Penaeus monodon
ATAAGTTTTCAAAAAGTTCGATATTTTTTTTAGGAAGTGTGATTTTGTGGGGTGAACCCCCGCACCAAAAATGGAAAAACCCCCGTGACAAGCACTTGATGTCCAAAAACTTTAAACCGGCAAAGAAGAAACATTTTCTCCCAATTTTCCGTTCGCTGACTGATCATTTGCGGATACTGTGCCTGGCATGCAAGCGGGCCTCCGATTGCCCGCAGTTGACGATTTTCCCCGCGGAATGACGGGTGGGAGCGGTATGACCCCCCATACATGCCCGGGATTGCTTTGGGGGGAACAACGGGCCGAGGGCATTCTTTCCCGCTCACAAGGACCGCTTTGGGTCCCCGTCCCCGCCCTTTCTCCTTTCCCCCCCTCCTCGCGTCCCCCCCCCCCCG
>NC_051413.1:14631435-14631501 GCF_015228065.2 Penaeus monodon
TCAAACCCACTAAATGGGGCCACCTCGGAGGCCCTTGGGGTGGCTCCGGGCCCAAATTTCCCTTTG
>NC_051413.1:14631633-14631951 GCF_015228065.2 Penaeus monodon
TTGTAATTGTTTTTTGTTTTTCGTGTTTTGGGGGTGGCATGCTTTTGCCCTTGCCCTACTTATCACAAAATGAAAACGCGGGAGTCCCCTTTTTTCGCCCCCCCCCACGCACCGCCTCCAGGGCACGTTTAAAGGGGGCGGTCGGAAAAGAGAGCGAGCGCGTTTCCCCTCCTCCGCAACCGAAGCAACAGCGGGGGTAAAGGGGGCCGCGCCCCCGCCCCTATTTTTAAAAAAAAGGGAAATTTAAAAACCGAAAGGAGACCCGGGAGGGAGGGGGAAAGACAAGGAAGAAGGGACGACCACTCGCTGCTGATGACT
>NC_051413.1:14632021-14632858 GCF_015228065.2 Penaeus monodon
GGCGAGCCCAACACGCCACTCCCTAAACCCCATCGCTTCAGGATCCTCCTTCCCTTCGCCTTCCCGCCTCGCTTTGGGGGGGGCTTAAATTTTTATATTTTCTTTTCTTTCATTCCCCTCTTCCATTGTCTTTCGTTCCTCATTTCACTCGTTTATTTCACACTATTGGATCTTCCTCTTTCTTCACTCTTTCCTCTGATCTCCCTCTTATTGCAGCTATTAATAAATCGCCGTACTTTTCTCACTTCCATGCCCATCTTTCTTCTCTTCTCTTCTCATATTCTCCTGTCGTCCGCATTCTTCTTTTCTTCCTCCATTCTCCTTTCCTTCACAGTTCCTCTTTCCCCTCCCTCTCTTTCCCTTTGCATTCCTTTATATTCCTCCCTGCCTTCTCTCCCGTTTTTCCCTTTTCTTGTTTCGTTTTTTTCGTCGATTATTTTTTTATAGATTTTTTTTTTCTCTCTCTCTCTTTCGAGTTCTCTTCGTATCTCGTGATTTCCTTTTTTCTTTATTTCTAACAGAAATATATATCACGTGATTGGATGAAAAGGATGAAGTGATGATTGCAAATTTTTCTTCTTGTGTTTTGAATTGAGTTTGTGTTTATTTTTAAAACAGGATACTTTAGAACTTTCCATCCCTTTGAAACCCTGTCTAGATTAGTATATTCGTCTTATTTTACGATTTTTATCATATGTATATGTATATACATATAAAGTAATTCTACTGTCTTTCTGTGAATGACCAATTAACTTCTTGAACTTGGAATTTCCCAGCAGCTTTTCCCTTCGAGTTCCTCCCTTTCTGGAAGACTTATCTCCACTTAATCCCTGGTTT
>NC_051413.1:14632907-14633807 GCF_015228065.2 Penaeus monodon
CACCCCCCCGTCACTACTCTTACTCCGAGTAATCTGTAGTACACCCCTCCCCCACTCCCAGCCCTTGTTGCCTCCTCCCCCGCTAAGCTCCTCCCACGCAGCCACGCCCGAAAAGCCCGGGATTTCGAGGAACCAATTTGTGAGGCCGCGACATGGCATTTTGGCCTAATGTAACGTATTATTGGTCGTGTAAGGTTGTTCTCGGGGAAATGCAAGACGTGGCCCACGGTAGAATGAGTTTCAGATAGGGGAAGATGGAATTTGGGAAAGATGTTATGTAATAGGTTACGCCCTAACCCAACAGTGAGTGGTTCAAAGATGACAGTGTTGACCATGGCATTCAGTGGCAATACAGGAGTGCTGAGGCTGTGTCGCTGCTTTCTCTGCTGCTGCCGTTTCCTGTCGTCGTCGCACACCACTGGCTCCGAGTCGTTCTCATGTCCCGCTGACTTTCCGTGGATCTCATTTCGGATTTCTTGTTGTGTTTTAACTCTTTCCAGTTGAGCTTATTTCACTCGCATCCTTTTTCTGGTCTCTGTAGTGAAGGCTCTAGAAGCAAACATTCTTATCATTGGCCTCAGGTAATGACTGCTTTAATAATACAAAAAAGCTTTCCCTCACACACACCTCTGTCCCATTCAGTAGGGAAGAGGTAAGACTTATTTCCATTTAATCCCTGGCTCCTTTCCATTTCCTTCTCTTCCTGCTAAGGTAAGCCTGTCTTTAAGACGTACTCGGATCAGGTACAGCTCGGCGTTCCCTTGCCAGCTACAAGACGAATAAACGCTTTAAAGACGGTATATGCAAGACCTGGTTTGAGGCCTTGCTCGGAGGGCGAAGGGAAGGGTCTTTATTAAAGTTGGTGGGAGTCCGCTTGGAATTGCACGATGACATGTCGTT
>NC_051413.1:14633869-14634443 GCF_015228065.2 Penaeus monodon
GTATTATTTATTATTTTTAAACCAGATAAGACAGTAGTTTTCTCCCTGTCGTCAAAGCGAGTAATCCATTTTCCCTCTGATTCCCGTCCCGCTCGCCGCCTTTGGAATCAATTCCGGCCGATAATAGAAAATTTAAGCTAATATCAAGTTGTTGATATGATAACAAGATACCTAGCGACAGCTCTAGGCGGAAGGGAGTCAGGGGAGATACAATGAAGAGCGGGAGACAGTGGAAGAAATTATAAGACAATGAAGGGTTTGGGTAGATAAGAAGTTTTAGAGACAGTGAGGGAGGTGAAGAGGATTCGAAAAAAATGGGGAAATGGTGAGGAAGAGGGGGGTTGAGGGAGGTGAGGAAAAATCGAAGATGAAGAACCACGGATATAAGTTGAGAATGAGGAAAATTGGGTGTTACATAGAGTTGTCAGACTTTGCAGCACCTCTGGCCTCGCCAATAGCTAATCACTCCCCTGCCCACGTAAAACCCCTAATCTCGTTTACGTTTATGAGTTTATGTGAGCGAATTTCCCTGGTGATTTTGTTTCTAGTGGGGATGACCCTCTCTGGACTGAAA
>NC_051413.1:14634863-14634971 GCF_015228065.2 Penaeus monodon
TGATTGAGAAATGGGTAAGATTTGATCTGAATATGCATGACTACTTCACTTTTATTATTTTTTTAACTCTGGATAAATGTAGATATTTGTTTTCATATTTTCAGGATG
>NC_051413.1:14635056-14635169 GCF_015228065.2 Penaeus monodon
CAAGTAATTGAGGGGCAGCAGAACAAGCCATAACCGACCATTCTCTTGCAATAATCTGTCTCCATATGTAGAAAGAAACACTTGCAGGCTGGGAGTGCAGTTTTTTTGCTTTT
>NC_051413.1:14639127-14641120 GCF_015228065.2 Penaeus monodon
ATGTCTCAAAATTGCTCTTCGTGACAGAGACAAATTGACCTGGAGGAGGAGCAACTCGGAGTTAAACTCTACGGGATGTGACACCGTGGTTGGGGGACCACGGAAAGAAAGAGAACGGAGGGAAGCGAAGAAAAGGGGAATTAAAGGAGCGATGAGAATACAGAAAGACGGGTAAAATGGGCGGAAATTAAACCAGAGGGAAAGAAAATTAATGAAAAAACGAGAATCATGAGTAGGCATGGGAAGTGAAGGGGTTATCTGAGGAAGAATGGAAAGGAAAGAGTAAAGAAATGTTTGGGAAGGAGAAATCAAGAACTAGAGGAATAAAACATAAGACATGAACTAAAATGCGAATGGAAATAGAATCAGTGCAAAAGGATACGGTTCGAGAAAGAGAAATGTGGAAAGGAGAAACAGCAATAAAAGTGGAAGAAGAGAAACAAGAGACTAAAAGGAAAACAAGCTCAGTGGCGAGTTAACTAAAATCAATAAAAAGGGAAAATTCACAGCTAAGCGAGATTTAGTAAAAGGGGGCGGGTCCCGAGCGTAGAGTTTTTGCGGGGGTGCGGGAAGAGGAACGGCACAAGTTTCGGCGGTCGGGCATCAGATCTCTGTGGGCAATAATCCGAGTAAGAGAAGGAGGACAACACTAAAGCAGGAGAGGATTGGAGGAAGCCAATGAAATGCGAGGACGAGAGGCCTAGGGGTGAATGGGCAGATCTAGGACATAGATTAAATCTAGATCTAACTAAAGCAGAGAATATAAAGAAAAAAAATCCATTGTAAAATAAAAAAAATAGATTGCTATTTATGGGAGCAAAAGGAGAAACAAAGCAAAAAAAAAAGAGGACGATGTTTGTTGACATCAGAAATAATATCAAAATGACAAAAGGACGCACAGGTAGAAAACGGAGACAATGCAGCGGAATGACGCAAGCATTTCTCTACGAGGCAGCTGCGTTTCCCCCGAGTTTCACATGACACATATTGGAAGCAACTGTGTTCCCACTGCGCCGCACTGCACGTTCTGTCAGCCGTGTGCTCGCCTGATATTTTCCTGCAACGTCCTCAGCAAGTGTGAGCGTGCCGTTACACCTGCAAAGACTATCATCAAAATAAGAGGGTCTTCTCTCTTAGAGTAAGTGGAGGACGGAACGCCCAGTGCGTGGGCGTGAATGACATCGGTTGTAGAGTAAGGAGTGTGGGTGTGTGAGCGTGGGCGGGGATTCGGGGCAAAGAGGAAAATCAATCGAATTACGAGCTATGAGCGGAAGATTCGAAGAGAACATCAACACAGCGAAGAATCGCTCGTTTCCCTCGGTTCGTATTTGTCTGTTTAATGCTTTATTAAATACACTGGCTCACTGTACACGCGGAGACATGCTAAATCATAGTTGATTGTGCTACAGCGATTATGCTGTTACGAAGAAAAAAAGGTATAATAAAAGAATGTCTTTTAGTGCAATGAAATGGCAGAAGCACTCGCTCATGCCACCTACGTTACATTATATTTTACAGCAGACTGTCCTTGGTTCCTCATGCAAGGTATCAAGTCCACAATGAATTTGGTATCATAATGAGTTGAAATGCCCTTTCTTATTTAGAGAGGGAAATTCCTGATCCTTGGAAAGAGCTAGTGCTGCCCAAAGCTGATCAAGTTTTTACAGTGCCTGTTCATAAAACTGGCGCTATCTAGCTTGTGCTTAGCATCTATAAATTTTTCAGCATAATATTAAAATGTAATACGGTCATCCAAAACGAAGCCCAAGCTAGAGGCGGGACCAGTATCTTCATATACATCAGAAGATAGGGAAGAGTGAGTGGCACAGCTCTTTGTACTGGATTGCCTTTGCTAGAAATTCCACGGAACTTCGAAAATATATTGCAAAGTTGTTTGTTTATACTATAGAAGGGTTTATATCCAATTCATTCCAAATTACTTGTTTCAGTCCGCCTAAACAGCCTATAAACCAACCCTTATACATTCACAGCA
>NC_051413.1:14646346-14646638 GCF_015228065.2 Penaeus monodon
ATAGCAAGGAAAGCAAGTTTCCGACTACCCCACCCCCCACCGCAAGCTCGGAATGGCGGCCGCAATGAGGCGGGCGCCGCACAATGGAGGCGTCGTCGGCAGGAACTGAATGGGCCAGGAGTGGGTGAGGCTTGGCAGCGTCACAGAACTTGTTGAAAAACAGAGTGCATGAGGCGAAGGTGCTGCAGAGGGAGGCTCTCGGTTCCTCTCACCTCATGCCCTGCGCCAAGGCACTCCCCTGATCTTGGGGGTTTGGGGGGAGAGGCCATGCAGGGGTGGGTTTTTGTGTGGG
>NC_051413.1:14646670-14646845 GCF_015228065.2 Penaeus monodon
GGGAAAAGCGACAACCATAATTTTTTTTTTTAAAAAAAGCCCATTGCCCCGCGTAAGTGTGCTGGGAGTAAAGAAAAAAACAAGAAACAAGGGGAAAAGAGACTAACGATTCCTTGGGGCCAAAGCGGTCTCACGTGAGCGCCCTCAGCCTCTCATGCGCTTTAGAGGAGGTGGC
>NC_051413.1:14648769-14649548 GCF_015228065.2 Penaeus monodon
CCGCACGTCCGCACTTCCTCTCGGCCGCCCATCCTGATCCGCAGCGTGAAAGTCCGCAGGAAGACCTACCTGTGACTGCCGTGGAGAGGGTGCCGGTGACCACGGGGTGGGCGGGGTGGATAGGGGGGCGGGCACTTGGCGGCCATGGGCTGGGTGCGGCAGGTGAGTGAGACAGCCCTAACACGCCCATCCTGTGGTCCCGTGACGGGGGGGAGGGCAGCATGAGCACCTCCACACAAAATACGGTTCAGTGTAAGCGCCTCTCGGGTGAGGCCAGGGCGTGAGCACGGAGGGCGAGTCAGTCATGCACTCGTATTTTCTGTGTGTTCATTTCTTTTCGGTTCGTCATGCACTGAGGTAGGAGGTTCGGCCTCGCACTGGAAGTGTCTTGCTTTCCCCGCCAGAGGGCGGCCTTGCTCCGGGCGGCCGATCCCTCCGCTCGAGGCTCAGCTCGTTCAGAATTCGACCAGGGAGCGCACGGCGCCGGCGAGTCACATGAAGTTGACCACACAGTTGTTGATCCAGCGCAGCTTGAGGAAACGGTAGCGCATGTACTGGGCGTAGTACGATCTCGAGAACTTGAACACGGATCGAATCCTTTTGTTCATCCTCTCGAAGTTCTTCTTGATCACCTGCTGCTTCTTCACCTCGAAGTGCTCCTTGTCCTCCTCGAGCTCCGGCAGGTCGGCGGGGAAGGGGGACGGCGAGGAGCTCCTTCGCGACCCGCCAAGCCGCCCTCGCTCCTTCTTCTGCTTCGAGCTCTTGAGGTCGTTCCAAGA
>NC_051413.1:14649578-14649812 GCF_015228065.2 Penaeus monodon
AGCGCTGGGAACGTCCATCCCGCCAGCTCTCACCCCGGGCGGAGACTGGCCCTGACTCGGTGGCCTGGCTGGCCGCGGGCCACGGCGCAGGCCCGACCTCGCGCGACCACGCCCCTTCCTGGCCTTTCCACCCGCAAAGGATCATCGTGGCCACGCTGCTCGGCAGTGGTGATGCTCGTGCTCCAACATTTCGTGGCACGAAGTCTTTTGCGGGAAAAATTTGTCGGGGAGAGC
>NC_051413.1:14650159-14651648 GCF_015228065.2 Penaeus monodon
TTTCTGGCAACTCTACATTAACATTCAAATCACAGCGTGATACATTCAGAATCACTCGAGCTCGCACCACAACTCGCGCACAGAGCGAGATTCACGTGAGAAAGACTTAATTAAAGAGGTTTATTCTCCACGTTCCGTTAACATTCCTCAAGCAACAGGTGATTTGTGCCTTACGGTTTCTATTTCCATTTTAGGCACCCTGGAGATTCACGCTTCTAGTAGCGGTGGGATTAGCTGCTGCTTGATAACTGCTTGCTCTCAGCCTGCTTGCTGTGACCCACTCCCTTCATGAGGTCAGCCACGGGAAGTTAGGGAAGCGGTGACGTTCAGGCCATAATCTTCTCTCGCACTCAATCTGCTTTATCCTGCTATCAGTTTTGTTCCTCATGGGCTGGTATGTTGACAGAAAGGTTTTCGCTTTTTTAATTCTGTTGAAGAAAAGAGACTCGTTCTGCAGCCAATGACAGGCTTTGCATGTGTGATTTTCGGCAATGATTTTGGCGGCAGCTCTCAGAGGAACTGCAAGGGAGATTTCAGATGTCCGGACACCTTAAGTGGTCCTCGCCGCCTCTGAGAGCCACCCCGCTTGTCGCTTTTGCCCGGGTGTTGGTCCCACGCCGGGGCAAGGCACCCAGGATAAACTATGACATATTGTTAAAGCTGATGATCTTAAGATCATCCGTACCCGATTTTATTAATGTAGCGCTTTGCATAATAACTTTGTGTTATTTTTCTCTGCTTTGAATTTGTATGACGACTATCCTGTCGCTTGCTGTTATGGGTGTGGCTCTAATGCAAGGATTTCATCATTCTCATTTTTCTTTGATGTAACCTTAGCTTTTCTTCGTTGTATTGGGAATTAACAGTTCGATCATCTTCAGATATTTGAAAAATATTTTAACGAGGATTTAATTTCAATATATGAAAAAAAGTTCACGTTTATGCTGATCCAAGAAGCTTATTTCATTGTATTTTACTTATTTCATCTCCTCCTAAATGAAATGATAAACGGGAAGACAATGAACTTTGTGCATTGTAGCATCAAGCTTGCCCGTGTTAAGCTGAAGTTCACGACTTAATTCAGTATTTAAGTGCAAGAGGTTACAGTATTCAGTGTTGCTAAGGTTCTGTCTGAATCCCGCCAATTCCGGTGACAGAAAAGGATCTGTCAAGAAGGAAATACACGCAAGGTGTATGCACTCTAGGAGTTGGAACGGGGAACCGGTCGACAAAGAGGGCTCTTTCGACACTCCTACACGCATCCCGGGTCACCAAGCAAAAACTCGATTTCGGGCATTGTGTTTGCACAGGCTCTACGAAATACTTTGCCCTGAGCATTTCACACCACCTGCGAAAGGTCCTAGGGAACAAATCTTGTCGTTATAACTTCAAAACTGTGCCAGGGACATCCCTAGGCACTGCGAATGGTAGCAAGCTGACATTTAATTTCGTTGTCTATATTTTTGTGATATGAAAAAAGCTAGGAAAA
>NC_051413.1:14652766-14652954 GCF_015228065.2 Penaeus monodon
CCTCGCTTACGTGTCGTTGCTTACGTAGGCGTGAGGCCAGTCCTGTCACACTCTCAACCATCGCATTTGTCTTTTTACTCTTTTATCTGTCATTAAAGGCTTATTCCCCGTGCACTAAATGTCGCTTGGATCAACCAATAGAAACGTGCACTCATCACACTAGTCAATAGAATAGTCGTCTCAGTCTC
>NC_051413.1:14653583-14653657 GCF_015228065.2 Penaeus monodon
TAAATCGTTTGACCATATATGGATTATGGAATGGGCGGATATGGAAATTGTTTACCTTAAATCGAAGAGAGCAT
>NC_051413.1:14655801-14656365 GCF_015228065.2 Penaeus monodon
TTGCAATAATCATACAATCTTGCTGTTTTCGAAAGAAGACCCCACCGGCTTCCATGCTACTCCATCAACTGAAAATATTTTTTGACAGTTCCGCACATCTCGTCGGGACCGGAAGCAGCAACGGCCTCCCGGGCGCCGCGAAGTCACAACGAACCGCGAGGCCTTTCCTAAAAGCTGGCATGTATCGTCAACATACTTTGCATGTATAAGTTCTCGCTTTCAATCAGTGGACTGACGCTTCGTCTCGGACTCTGCTGGTATTTCATGCCTCGTCACCGCCCTTTGCCCCGACGGCTGCTGCAGCGGCACGTACGGGGATAAGCCCTTGACCTGAGGGCGAGCAAGCAGTCCTCACGGCTGAGGAACCAATCTACAGCTGCCGTTGGTACTCCTTGCAATGCACTATCAGATTGGCAGAGCGGAGAAGCCCTGCATTTGTAACAGCCTCCAGTTCTCTCGAGGCATTTACCGCCGAAGATCGAAGCAGCGGCGGCAATATTGATCACGCGCCTCCACCTTCTGCCTGGCCTTCGGCGGAGCGAGCCTCTCCGCACAAGAGATTGA
>NC_051413.1:14656742-14657078 GCF_015228065.2 Penaeus monodon
ATCTTACTTACCTTCTAACCCACACCTGATATAGGTCTGACAACATTCAACGATTGCGTTACCTTTAAGAAACGTTAAATGTTCGTTCATTATCTAAATGAAAAATGTTCCTCGTTATCTGATAGAAATCTTAAGCTTTCATCCGACTGTCAGCATTTTCAATGAGAGCATGTCAAGACAACCATAACACTCCATTCTATACTGTCAAAATATTGCATTTCGTGCAAGAAATCATACATTTTTCCCGTGCAAAATTATTTTCAAATAACTTTCAATAAATATATAACGAAACATACTATTTTTTTCACTAAAAGTCGTTGTAAAAAAAGGATGGGT
>NC_051413.1:14665546-14666016 GCF_015228065.2 Penaeus monodon
CGTTTGTGGGTAACTATGTCTCAAAGTCTTTTGTGTGTCTATGTGGAAAGCCAAAGTACATGTAAAACTGAAGAGGAACAAAGGCATTCCGTAGGCTGCTCCCAAATCATCAATAACGGACGACACGAAAGAAAATAGTAAAATAAGAAGATGGAACAGTTTTCGGAAGCAATGACAGAAAACGGCGGTTTCCCGGATTTTTACAGGGTGGCTAAATCAAATAAGAATTTATGCGTTACGGGGGACTTACGATAGACTCCTTTGATGCGCATGTGCCCGTGCGTGTCTGCGTGCATATTTGGTCTCTACACGAAAAATGAGGGAATCTTATTTCAGAGTCCGGGAGGAATGCGAGCTTAATAGGTTTACGTCGCAGGGGAAGAAGCAGCTGACTGCTCCGAAACGGCCAATCAGCTGCATCAAGTCTCAGAGCCTCAGGAAGGAGGCAGGGGATGGAAAGAGGGATTGAA
>NC_051413.1:14667004-14667097 GCF_015228065.2 Penaeus monodon
TCATCCACCTGGAAATGCATCCGTCAAGTAACCCATTATCTATAAATTTTACCTGTCGGAGCTCCCCCTACGTTGCTATTGTCCAGGGCAATA
>NC_051413.1:14667148-14667284 GCF_015228065.2 Penaeus monodon
TTACTGGCCCTTACACGCCTTTGCGATGGGGGACTAAAGGTGGGTTTCTTTTGGCGTGTCCAGACATTCAGACAAAACAAACAGGCTACACGGCGGATAAACTGACATGCAGAGCTGGCATACGAGACAAACAGAC
>NC_051413.1:14667440-14667644 GCF_015228065.2 Penaeus monodon
AATGACCCTCGGTGTGGTAGAAACAGCGACATAGACACATCATCTTGAACAAATGGATAGAAATCGAATACGAGGGCTAAAAAAAAAAGAAAGAAAAGGTCCATAAATAAATGCTAAAAGCAAAGTGAAGAATGAGGTCGAGGGGAGAGAAGGGAGAGGCGAGAGCTGATGATGTATGGAGATAGATGAAGGAAGGTTGGTGGA
>NC_051413.1:14667725-14667996 GCF_015228065.2 Penaeus monodon
TAAGCCTCCTGAGCTAAAGAATAACATTTAACCCCTTGTTCCCGTTTCCCTGGCCTTGACATGCTTCCGAAATGGGTCGCCGGAAAAGATGGCGGTACAAGGCGGAGGGGGGGGGGAGGTTAGTGGCATATATTTAATCTCTCGTTCTTCTTCATATACTTTTTTACCCTCAATTACTTGATCCTGTTGTTCTTCTCATAAGTTTAAATGTCGTGGGGCGATACCAATTTTTGTAAAAAACGCGGGCAGACGGGCGCCCATCCGGTCCCCC
>NC_051413.1:14668242-14669029 GCF_015228065.2 Penaeus monodon
CTACTCAGTTGATCACTTTTATCACGGAAGGCTGCCTGGTTCGTTGGAGGGCTTGTAACACTCAAGTGAAGTCTGAGATTAGTAATCAAAGGCATATATACAGAATTTTCTTCAATAAAAAGGGTCTCGCGTATACACCAACCAATGTACTCACACACGTACAAAACAACTCAAGCTCGCACTAAAGAATTTTAAGGGCCATTTAAAGTGCGTCGACTTTTCACCGCCGCCGTGCTGGGTACGCGCTTTCAGAAAACAGTGGCACGAATGGGCGCTGAAGTGGGCCTGAAAGAGCCTTTCGGAGGTCGTGCGATCAATAGCCTCCGCCATGAACGGCACCATCATGATGTCAAGGCTGAAATCCGTTACTGAAAGCATTTTAGAATTAACATCAGATTCAAAGTTTACAATACATAAAGCACGATACACTCTATTGTAATAACGACGATCATGATAAAAGAACGCTCATCAGAAGTGAATTAGAAGGATGTAAATCCATATTACGTGAAACAGATGTTAACCTCATACGGAGAGAAAGCACTGAAGTGGAAGCCTACGACCGGTGAAATAATATGAATGTGATTATAGTCAGTTTTATATATCTCTCGTCTCTTGTGGAGGGAAGTATACCTTTATAGTTATAGCCGAAAGTGTAAAAATGCCTATTTTGATATTTTTGTTCAACAAGTGACTAATTGCGACAAATGACTGCATTTCGAGTAAATAGCAACGGAGAGATTCAGGTTGACCGGTTTCGTATTCTATATTTTCTTTGAAGTTAATGTGC
>NC_051413.1:14669109-14669525 GCF_015228065.2 Penaeus monodon
TGAAACTTATTTATTTATATTTTGAAGCAAAAAAATGGTAGAAAAACCTTAGATATCGAATTTGGGGGAATGATTAAACATTAACTGCAGTAAATTAATTATCAACAAAAATACACTTTTTGCAATGTAAATTTGAAAGCACTACAGTAAAAAAATTGATTAATGCAACAAAGTTGATTATTCACAGAATAAAATCGTGACTTATTATTTGCTGAATTATAATTTAACGGAGCAATTTAAAAGCGTTTTTCTCAACATTGACTTTTAGAACATTGGCAATTCTTGTTCTCGGCCCTAGGTACAAGTCCCATCACTGGTTCCCTGCTTGTCTATGATTTTCATCTCTCTCTAATGCAGGGTGCATGATTATACATGATTGTAAGTGCTAGCGGTATGATCCCTTTCCAGAGCAACCT
>NC_051413.1:14673691-14674203 GCF_015228065.2 Penaeus monodon
GACACAGTCTTTCGGCTGCGCCGCTTTACCTTCGTGCGGAGCCGCCATCGTGTCCGGTGGCGTACCTGAGGAAATATTAGGGATCTTTAGTAACCAACTACACGAGTGCGCAAAGCACACTCTTAGTAAGGCGTGAGGAAACACACGCAAAGATAAGTGTAAAGATAAGACTAATGACAATTGAAATATTGTGATAATACCTACTCCTAATAATACCTGCTCACCCTACAATAAACAGAATGTCTATATTCTCTCCCCAGCGGTATCCGGGCGACGGCTAGCCAAGAAGCAGCTCGCCAAGCGCACCAAACCAAGGAAAAGCGCCCACACAAGGGCAAGCCAGGCAGTGGAGCGCACAAGAGGCGCTCACCTCCGTCCCGAGCCTGCGTGGGTGGGACGGCGGGAGGGCGGGGGCAGGGAATTGTCTCGGTAATTGTGTGGCTTGCGTTCGTGGGCTTAAGAAGGAGCGAGTAGGTCGTACTATAATGCAGTTTCTACCCTTATCTTTCTAA
>NC_051413.1:14674533-14674714 GCF_015228065.2 Penaeus monodon
GTAGTGCCATACTTAAATCTAAGCTGTTTACACCGGCTTTAATCCAATTTTCTTCCGTTTAGATAAGAATTACAAAAGTTAAGATAACTGTGTAATACTAAAACCCCTTTCCATTCCCTTAACCATTTCTTACGCGTTTTCTTTGTTTATCCATTACATGAGTTAGCGTCTCTGAAAACTC
>NC_051413.1:14675698-14675831 GCF_015228065.2 Penaeus monodon
GAGGTCGGAGTTATAGACATACCGATAGATGGAAAGCCGATAAATAGTTTAACAATTACATACATATTTTACAGGGGAGAAGATGTGGTTGGCAGGTATTTAAAACTGAAGATAAACAATAGATGTTAGGGGG
>NC_051413.1:14675948-14676099 GCF_015228065.2 Penaeus monodon
AAAAGGAAAAAAAAAACAGCCAAGAAAAAGACAATGAGAAGATAAGGGAAAGGAGAAAGAGAAAAAAATACAGAAATTTAAAAGAGAGAGGAAAGGGGGAAAAAGCACTTAACAATTAAGGATAAAAATGAATAGTAGATAAAAAATTTGC
>NC_051413.1:14676116-14676523 GCF_015228065.2 Penaeus monodon
CTGAAAAGGAGGAATTTTCTAGCCGGTGAAATCAACCCCTTTATTTTTGGGTTGAATGGATTGAAAGAAAAGAAAAAGAAAGAAAAAGGGAAAAGGGGTAGAAAAGGGAGAAAAAATTTACGATAATGCCAATTTTCCCATGCAATTAAAAACCCCTATACCTTTTGTAAACATGTAACAATGGCAACATGTAGGTCCCGTAAGTTGAAGTAGGAAGATACTGATATAAATAATTTAAAAAGGGAAATAACTCTTTTATAATACTTATAAATTTAAACCAAAACAAAATACAAAATTATTATGCAGAACAAAGAAAATATAATTTTAAGTGATCTTTGCTTGATTTTTTTTATATATTGTCAGGTATGGTTTTTTCTATTTCATTTATAATGATAGAAAAGAGTGAC
>NC_051413.1:14676873-14676967 GCF_015228065.2 Penaeus monodon
CACAGCTCCCAGCTAAAAGTCAAATATGTGCAATATATAAAAGAAAAATAGAACGGAGTAGATAATGGAGATATAAATATATAATAAATAGAAG
>NC_051413.1:14677038-14677369 GCF_015228065.2 Penaeus monodon
AAAGAATAAAGGATATTTATTAAAATGAGTAAAATATTTATTTTAATTAAATTAATATTTTTAATAAAAATTAATTATTTTAAAATTTTTTTGAAAATTTAAATTGCTTGATGAAGCATTTGGGAACAAAAAAATTTTTTAAAAATTAGATAGTTTAGGGGTTTTTTTCAGACTAAAGGTCTGTTTATTTAAATTTGAAAAGATTTCTTTTTCTTCCCAAAAATTCTGAGTTAAAAAAAAGATGTTCAAATTTTAAATTACAAGGGTGATCTAAAATTGAGCTTTGCTGGTTTGCAGATAGTCGTTAGAATGTATTATATGTTTTTAATAG
>NC_051413.1:14677408-14678412 GCF_015228065.2 Penaeus monodon
AAAATAAAAATGAATGAAAATATCAGACCAATTACTCAGAATAAGCTTTTTTTAAATTAAGCTTTTCGATTATAAATTGATTCTGGGGGTCAAAAAACAAAAAAAAAAGGCTAAGAGGGGAATTGCTGGGAAAAACGGAGGGGTTTATTTAAAAAAGGGGGCAACAACCGTGAGATTCTAAGGGGGACACAAACCCCTTTTAAAGTTATTGTGATAAAGGGATTTTTGAGGTTCCATGCTGTAGGTTCCACTGTAAAAAACCGTCACTCCGGGGTTTGCCCCGCCGAAATGTCAAAAACCCCCGTGTTGACAGAGCTTGAACGATTCCGTATTGGTAATGGGTCCTAAGGAGGTCACAAGGGATGATAAATTGTTACATTACTTATTCCTTTTCTTAAAAACCCCCCTCATTTTAAAAACTAAATTTTTTTCCCTTTTGTCATTTTCATCTTTGTTCAATTTCTGTACCCGCTCACCTTTTTTTTTCCGTATCAGATGTTTCACTTAGCAATGATAATTCCTGCCCCTTGTTTCGTTCCTTCCTTGTTTATCAGGGAGCAAGCAACTTTTATACAAAAGGTTATTACTCGCGCACAACATTCCATTTAAACTTTTCAAATACCCATAACTTCATATAAGAATACTTTAACTGATAAATTTAGAAGCAAATTTTAAAAAAAAAGTATTCCAAGGTCTTATGGGTTTTGAAAGTCGATACTTTCTGTTGAAAAGAATAAAAAAAATTTAAATCTTCATTCCATTTTTCCTTAGTCCCAAAAACATTTTTTTTTCTTCATGGGAATTGAAAGCGTCCTAAAAAACCTCTAAACGTTAAAAAAAAAAGACTCCAGTAAAAACTATGGCAAACAAATCGTTTTAATTCAGGAAAACTTGTTAGGAAAACATGATTTAAAAATGATTTTATTTTTTTAAAATCTAATCACAAACCATTTTATTTTTCAGTACTCTTTCTAATCGCTTCCATTGACAAAACCATCAAGGAA
>NC_051413.1:14678472-14678600 GCF_015228065.2 Penaeus monodon
AACAATTTGCCCTTTCCATCTCCCGAGGCAATTGAAAATTCCTGATACCTTTTTATCTTTTGCAATCAGCTTGTTTTTGGAACGTAAAAAAAAAGATATTAGCAAAAGGCTATCGTGAACTCATAAAG
>NC_051413.1:14679474-14680020 GCF_015228065.2 Penaeus monodon
TTTTAAAACAACAAATTAATTTAAATTTTATCATGATTAAGTTTTGATATATTATATTTTATTTGGTTATTATATTAAAAATTAATAATCTAACCTTTATTTTTAATTAAATTAATATAACAATAATTTTTAATAATAATTTTAGTTTTTAATAATAATTTTGATTTTATTAAAATGTTTTTAATTATAAAATAATAATTATAATCATTTTTAAAATATTTTTAATTTTAAAAATTTTAATAATTTTAATAATTTAATTTTAATTTTATATTATTATATATTAATAATTTTTAAAATACCAATTACAATTAAATTGTTTTTAATAATTATATTTTAATATTTTTAATTTTTAAAAATATATTTTTAAAAATATATTTTTAATAAAATTATAATTATGGTTTTTTTAAATTATTATTCAAAAATATTTATTTATTACTATATAATTTCTTAATAAAAATTAAAAATAATTTTTTAATTTTTATGTGTTTTAATATTTAATTGATATAAAATATAAATAATTTAAAAAAAATATTTTTATTTTATCCC
>NC_051413.1:14680098-14680546 GCF_015228065.2 Penaeus monodon
AAAAAAATTTTATTATTATTATATTTTTAAAATTTAAAATTTTTTATAATTTTTTTATTAAAAATATATATTATATTACCATATAAATTTTTTAATCTTTTATTTTATTAATTTAGTTTTATATATCATTTATTTTATTGTGTTGTTTTTTTTTATTTTATTCTTTTATATATTTTATATTTTTTTATATTTATATTTTTATTTTATTATTATTATTATATTTTTATTTTATTTTTATATTTTTTTTTTATATATATATTAAATATATTATTATATTATTATTATTATAATTATTTTTAAATTTTTTATTTTTATTTTTTGTTGTTGTTTGTTGTGTTGTTGTGTGTTTTTTGTGTTTTTTACTTTACTTTTTGTGTATTATTTTACTTTTTTTTGTTTAAATTGTGAGTTTTTATATATTTTAAATAAATTAAATAGATATAATAGA
>NC_051413.1:14680592-14680705 GCF_015228065.2 Penaeus monodon
CTTATTATCACTTTTGGTATTACATTATTTTTTAATTTTTTTCTTTTATTGTTTTTTTGTTGTTGTTTTTGTTATTTTTAAATTTTTAATTATTATTTTTTAATTTTTAAATT
>NC_051413.1:14680751-14681126 GCF_015228065.2 Penaeus monodon
CATTTCCTTATTTTTATCCACTTTTGCTGATGATGGGAAAGGGAACAAAAAAAGTAAAAATTTAAAAACCAAATTTTGTTTCCCCATTTGTTTTTCCCAATATTCTATCCAAAAAAATTGTATAATTTTAAGAAAAAAAAATTTTTTTTTTTTTCCCATCGAAAAATAACCCACTTAAACCCCTTCCCCCAAATGGGAAAAAAACAATATGCATTTTATTGGCACCAAAATGTTTGCACGGCGCTTTCATTTTCCCGGATGCCCAATTGGATTGATTAGTAAAACCCCCACAAGCAATATACATGTATGCTGCTTCATGCATATAAACCCATTTGTATATACTAGGGAAAAACAAAATATTGTTCTCTTCATGTC
>NC_051413.1:14681201-14681286 GCF_015228065.2 Penaeus monodon
ATAGGATATTATGTAGTTTTATATATATGCATTTTATAAATTTTAAATAAATTGGGGGGAAAATATTAATTTGTGTAAAACACCC
>NC_051413.1:14681940-14682026 GCF_015228065.2 Penaeus monodon
GATTAGATGGGGTGTCTACTTAATTTTTCAAATTTTTCCTCCCCCCCGGGCCCTCACCCTGCTGCAAATTTATTTTTTACCTTTTG
>NC_051413.1:14682207-14682435 GCF_015228065.2 Penaeus monodon
TCACTCTGTGTTCCCCCTCCTCACCCCCCCCTCTTCTTTTCTATGTCTGTCTCCCCTTTGCCCCCAATTTTTCCCCCCCAATTTCCAAAAATTCCCCAAATTTCCCGTTTTAAAAATATCTCAAATTTTTAGCGTTCTTTTCCATCAAATCTTTCTAACCTCTTATTTTTCCCGTCCACTTTAGTTTTAATTTTCTTTCGGAACTCTGCAAAAAACGGATAATATATA
>NC_051413.1:14682957-14683280 GCF_015228065.2 Penaeus monodon
ATCAATTTTTTTTAATGATCAATTTCTTCTTTGTTTTTGTTAATTGACACACAGTATAAAGAAAAATCTGCATTAGTCACGGGAAGTTTTAGCTAAAGTTCTAATTAAGAAACCATTATTCTTTTATGCCAATATAAAACCCGTTATAAACATATCACCTTCCCCCAAAAACCGTATCCAAAAAAAAATTTTAAAAGAAAACAAAAACTTTTTTAAAAGGGAACGAAGTATGATAAAAAGTATTTTTCGCCCGCTTCTTTTTGCAGTTTCTCATTGATTGTTGGAATGTAGAAAAAAATGGGACAAAAAATAATGTAAAAACT
>NC_051413.1:14683478-14683972 GCF_015228065.2 Penaeus monodon
TTTTTTTTTTTCGATCGAAGACCACAGTACAGAGAGGGAAAAGGTATTATGAGAGTCATAAAGGCTTAAAGTTATTGCAAACAGGTTAAAACCCAAAAAACCATGCGGCAATGAAAAGTAGCTATGAAAAATACATCCCAACGGATATTCCCAACCACGTACCAAAAAAAACCAACCCTCGTAGGGGACTTTCATTTTTTTAAAAGATTTCGATTATTTTTGTTGGGCCATCTTGTTGAGAATCGGGTTTGGTCTCCGGGGGGGAGATTCTACCCTGCGATGGGGAAATTTGGGCTAGTTAAGCTAGACAGGATTTTTTAAAATTTATTTTTTTTAAACCTGTACACAATTATTTGTTTTTTTTTGGGTTTCTAAAAATTGCGGTGCTTTTATGTCGTGTTTTTGGATTATGAATATTTAAGGAAATGCACGTATAACCCCGACCCGGGGGAATACGGGTTTCAATGTCCGTCCCCGGGATAAACACAAAAAAA
>NC_051413.1:14684381-14684457 GCF_015228065.2 Penaeus monodon
TTCCCACGGGGGAAAAGACGAGAGACACGTGTTTATTTATAAAACTTCTGTCCTTTTGACACAAAAACAAAAACAT
>NC_051413.1:14684977-14685042 GCF_015228065.2 Penaeus monodon
AAACACGGGGGCCCCTTTGATACACTTCCACCAAAAAGAAAGA
This sequence comes from Penaeus monodon, assembly GCF_015228065.2. NCBI lineage: Eukaryota > Metazoa > Arthropoda > Malacostraca > Decapoda > Penaeidae > Penaeus > Penaeus monodon. The sequence goes on from NC_051413.1 coordinate 14,685,021, forward strand.
AAAAAGAGAGTTACCCAGGGGA
>NC_051413.1:14685160-14685410 GCF_015228065.2 Penaeus monodon
TTGGGAAAGCAAGAAAATAATGGAAATTTTTGGGGCCTACATTTCACATCTAATCTAGGAAGCGCCGGTTTTATAACACAAATGATATTGGAATTCTAGAATGAATTGGTGCCGCGTGGCTGCAACCGGCCAAATAACAGCCTGGCAAACGGAATATATAGCAATGCCTGTGATTTTGCTTTCCGGAATTCGTTGTGTACACTTTTTGCTCTAAATTTTTCCTACGTTGTTTTTCCTGTCATTTGTACTG
>NC_051413.1:14685456-14686182 GCF_015228065.2 Penaeus monodon
CAAACCCAACTCGAATTAAGGCCTTTTATGGGGTGTTATTTAAATGTTTCAAGGGTTCTAAGGGGGGTACCACCCCCCAAAAAAAACTTTACACAGGGTTAAAACCCCCCAAAAAGATACTTTGTTTAAAACTTAAAAATAAATAAATATAAATTTTTGTGGCGGTTTTCATCCGGGTTTATGAATTAAATGAAAAAGGGTTTTTGAAACGTTTAAACTTTTTGGTATTTTCCTTAATTAAAACCCCCCCAAATAAGTCAAACCACCTCTTTTGCTGTAAAGGGTTTTTTAAATCCCTTTCGCCTTTTTAAAAAATCTTTAAAGGTCATGACATAAGGTATAAAAACATGTTTTTTTTCCTTTAATTCGCAGATCTTTAAAACCAAATTCAGGCACCACCCAATAGTTCCGGGAGTTTCCCAAAGGGTTCAATATCAACGCTTCAAATGACATGAATTAATTTTCATTTATTCTTTAAAATATCATGTCTACTTTAGTACTTTTACAACCCATTTCCACCTCCGTTCCGTCCCCATGGCAACCATAAACAGGGCCCCAAAAACCCCGAAAAATAAAATCTATTAAATTTTCTTTCTCGAACTCTAACTCTTCTGAATCTCAGAAATATTGCCTTCAAATTTTAAAATTGGGATATTGAAAACAGGGGTCCCTCCCCCCTTGGGGTGCCACGGGGGGGGGGGGGTATTTTCCGGGGGGGGGGGGGGG
>NC_051413.1:14686202-14686339 GCF_015228065.2 Penaeus monodon
TTATGAAAATCCCACAAAATTGAAATTTTCCATAGAGTGTTCTAGTCCTTTTGCTTTTGGACACTAATAACTAGTCATAGCAAAAGAAAACCCGGAATCGGAAGGGAGGGACGGGCACTATGTTTATGTTTTTTAAC
>NC_051413.1:14687321-14687620 GCF_015228065.2 Penaeus monodon
AAAAAGGCAGTCCATACCCATGTCTCCGAGAAAAAATCAAGCGCATTGAAAAAAAACTAATAAGCAGCCTTAAACAGGCGCGCAGGGTCTCGGCCGCCCAGGGGAATTTTCCGGGGCAGCACAAGACCCCTTATCAGCATTTTTCCCACATAAAGTGCCTCTGTCCCTACTCACGGGGCCCGCCTTTCATCTTCACATAAAACCCCTTTTACCCCCCGGGAGGGGCTGAAGGGGGAGGGAGATATAGAAAAAACCCTATATGGGGAAACGAGAGGGAAAAATATATAAATGCTGGGAGA
>NC_051413.1:14687658-14687815 GCF_015228065.2 Penaeus monodon
GGGGGGGAGAGAAAAAAAAAATTGTTCTTAGATGTTTGATAGACCAAACGTCGCTTTTTGGAACTCCCCTCGCCCTGTTTTTCATGTTTGGTTTTTACACATTCTCTTCAGAGAAAAAAACATGTAAAATTTGAAAGTTACACCCCCCTGGTTTCCC
>NC_051413.1:14687846-14688074 GCF_015228065.2 Penaeus monodon
TTGTACTATACGCAGTAAACACGAAATGATAAAACAAACACAAAAATTTTCCCCCTTTAAATGCTCCCTTATCTCGTGTGTGAGATGCAAAATGCGAGGGTGGGAAAAAGAAGGGGGGAGAATTTTTTAATTAAAAGACTAGGAAGAAACGATAGAAAAGTGAAAAAACCCACAGACACGTTTCAACATATATCCCGCCCTATTTTTCATACAAAACATAAATACTGC
>NC_051413.1:14688174-14688405 GCF_015228065.2 Penaeus monodon
GTTTTTATTTGTGTTTTGTGGGGTGTGGGTGTGGGCACGAAGAGGGAAATTTAACCCTAACGTTTCATCCGTTTCGTTTATTTCCCTTTGTCTGAAAAGAAACTCTTTAAACCCTTCGAAACCCTTTTCGTTCAATTTCGTTTTTTATTTTGTGGTTGTAACTTTCATCAATTTTTACACGTTTTTTTGTTTTGGATATTCCCTATACATATATACATACGTATGAAGTGT
>NC_051413.1:14688470-14688785 GCF_015228065.2 Penaeus monodon
ACCCCCAAACCCGCCTAAAATTCAGGGGATGATTAAGCAAAATGCTTTATTATCTAAAATTTTCCCTTTTGACTTAAAAACAACCCCTATATTGTTATGAAAAAACAGGGCGTTTTTCCAGCTCTGAAACAAACCCGTCCAAAAAGTTTCTTAAATTCGGCCTTAGTTCACTCACGGATAAACAACAAAAGAAAGGGAAAAAGTTTAAAGACGTCTTTTGTCGTGTCCCTTTTTCATTTTCTTCGGGGTAAACGGGAGCGGAAAAGAAAAGTCCATTTTGGAATGGGAACAGGCCAAGATACATCCCTCCCTGGG
>NC_051413.1:14689031-14689136 GCF_015228065.2 Penaeus monodon
ATGAGTAAAATTTGTTTTAAAAACTCATTGACTTTTTTTCAGCCTTTGCTCCCCCCAAATAAAAGCCATGACGTCACCAAAACCTAAAAATTTCCCCCCCAAAAC
>NC_051413.1:14689227-14689323 GCF_015228065.2 Penaeus monodon
GTATCCCCCCTTTTTTTTTAACTTTCCTTCTCCCTCCCAGTTTTCAAAAATCTTTATCCTCCGATAAAAAAGCGAATCTCGAACGAAGATCCCATC
>NC_051413.1:14689539-14690605 GCF_015228065.2 Penaeus monodon
TTACACTAAATGCCATTCTCCCGTAAGTCGATATATCAAAAAGAGTTGCATGAAAACGGGCCCCGGGTTAAAATGGAAATTTAAAAGCTGCCAAACCCCGCATTTCCCAAACCGGGGGCAGCACTGCTCGACAGGCAGGGCAAAGCTCAGCAAAAAACCACTTTGGGAAAATGGACCCGCCGGGTTTTAAATCTTAAAAAACCCCATAAAGGGGCCCGAAATTTGAAAAAAAAACTAAAGAAGAGCACAATTAAAGGTAAAGGCCTTTTTGGCCCAAAAAAAAATAACTTTACATGATTTTAAAAAAGCTTTTCTAGTTGCTAAAGATGAACAATTGAAAACTGATGTCAAAAGGGAATGTAAATCAATTTTCCTTAAACATCTCTTTGAGATCCAAGGCCCACTCGAATATGATGCCATGAGGACAATTGTTATAAGGAACATCGACAGGCAAATCACCGAATTCAGAGACGATGAAATTAAAGAAAGCTGAGAGAAGGATAACCCATGGGGTAATGTAGAACAGGTTTATCAAACTCCCTAACACACCTTCTATCATGATAGAAGATTTGAAGCCACCCAAATGGGGCCCCAAAAAAAGCCCCGGGGAAAATGGGAATTTTGATCCTTTTTTTCCCTCTAAGCCTCCTAGATTCATCGAAAGATATCTTTATCAATCTCATTCCATGCTATAAATGCTACAAATGACCATCTTATTAAAGATTGGCCGCAACTTTTGGCCGCAAAATGCCCGAAACAAACAAGAAAGAACTAAAGAACAGCGGAAAGCAGAGAGATGCCAGGCCTTATGCCAAACAACCTATGCAGAGGCAACAGCGATAACGACCAATCGCACCTGAAAAAGGACCAAAACCTCATAACCCAAAGGGAAACGATGTTCATCTCTCTCCCACCGAATGCAGCTGTTTGTATAATGAGTGCCATACTGTACAACAACCTACTTAGGGGTTTTGATTCCCCCAAACCCGGGTTTAAAAGCAAAAGAAACACTAGGTTTTACTAAAAAACGCAAGCAAAAAGGTACCGACAATGACCCACACAGACG
>NC_051413.1:14690644-14692781 GCF_015228065.2 Penaeus monodon
ATGGGAAAAAGACTACACCCACAAAAAAGAAACAACAAGGGCGAAAAAGTTTGGGAACAAAAAAACCAATGTGAGAACCCACAAATGACGAGAGTACTCTTACCGCCTCCAGTCAACCGCCATGAACAGAAAAAAAAAAACTAATACAACACAGACCAGTATTTGCGCGAAGGAACAGCGGCAATTTTTTTAAAGGTTGCCAGAGATAAAACAGCAAAAGGGAAAACAGCATAGGGCTTTTCCCCAGACGCCAACGCACGTGACATTTAAAACTTATCCGACAAACCTCACAAAATACCTGCGTCCATAAAGATTTTCACCACGACCAATTCATCGAGTACAAAACCAAAAAAAACAAAAAAATTGATCTCCCACCTTTAATTCAGTATGTCAAACAATCAAGCCTTCTAAAGGGAAATTTTGAGTGGAACGAGGGCAAGCAAATTACAGCCCGAAAATCATCCCCAGACCCCGATAAACTACCATGGCTATTAATATTAAATTTTATAATTTTAAAGTTGGGGGTACAAAGAACACGAACCTTTGAAACAATATTTAACGAAGACCCTGACATAATACTTTAATTTAACCTCATTGTTTTCAAAACGGGGGGATTATTAAAAAGTTTTGGTTTTCAATGGCTAAAAAAACGGTACATACTAAATGAAGAGACCCGGTGTTGGATTAAGGGGATATGTTAAACCAGACTTCTCGATGATTTTAATGGAATTTTTTGTGGTGGGGGAAATGCATAAAAACCCAGGAAGCTTCGTTCTCGGGGGCGGCTTTTATGCCACCGAAAAACCCCAGCTCCAGTTTCCCGGGTTTTTAAAAAGATAAAAATAAGAAAAACCCACTTTCACCATCGCCCGGGCTGAATGTCCGAAAATCGCTCGCTCGGCCAATAGCAAAAAACAAAGGGCAGTTAGCTGGTAAAACCCAAACCCTCAGAATTTAAACCTCACATTGGCCCAACTTTTAACTTTATGTAAGTGCATGAGGGGAAAAGGGCCGCCCCGACATCTTTCTAGGGGAATAAATTATACATATGAACTCCGGGAAAACAACAATGGAAACCTTTTAACTACATCCCGATCAAAATGCCTAATGTTTTTACCCCGGAGCATTACCAATCATGATCCCGCAAACAGAAATGTCAAATTTAAAAGAGGGGATGGATTTGTTCACGGGGGGCATGAGCATGTAAAACGACCCCCACAGAATAACTCACAGTTGACAAAGGCTACATGACTCAAAAATTAATAACTATTGAAAATGCAACGAATGGCCCCCTAAAAAAAATCAAAAAACTACCTCCCCCTTAAAAAGCGAAGTTTTAAAATTGCTACAATGGAATAAAAAACCCATTTAAGGTTACAGAACTCTCGGTGGACCCCACTTTTTCGCAGCCACCAAAAAACACAGGAGGATATAAAAACGCAAACGATTACCCACAAACCAGGGAAATAACTTGAGACGAGTAAAACGCCCCTAAAAAATTCTGGAAAAAAAAAGACGTTGTAGTAAAACCCCCAAAGAATAAAAATAAAGGGCCCGAAGAAATAAGAGCATTTCGAAGGTTCTGGAAAAAAACAAGATAACCCTGATGGGGAAACTTTACTTTTGATGGGCAGCATGAAAACCTGACGACAGTTATCTCTCAGATTACAGGCACGACTTCTCCCCTACAGGAAGCACATGCCACAGACTTGGTGATAACAAACCTCTAAAAAAAAAATAACACGGAGACTTTTCATAACAAACAAAGTTAAAAATAAAGCCCCCCCGGGCAAAGCGGGGTGTGAAAGACGTGAGTACTCCCGGGGTTTTCCCCAAAAAAATTTTAAAGAATGTATTTAACTGGGCTCTTTCAATGGGCTATTTCCCAACCTAACGTAAAAATGCTTTGCAACTTTGTAGAAAACCGCATTGCGGCGACAAGAATCGGAAATGAAATAGGACCAAAGTTCCCTCTGCTGGCGGAGTGCCCAAGGATCAAAAACTGACCACCTTTATTTGTCTTTTACAAAGCGGACGCTGAAAGGCCGAGAAAACTGTGGGAACGTAAAACGTTGCAGATGACAAACCCAGATATACCCCTAAGTTCTTGGACTTTTTAGCAAAATGGCACAAATGA
>NC_051413.1:14692827-14693073 GCF_015228065.2 Penaeus monodon
CCACTAAAAGCAAATTCAACTACTTTCTAAACTCGGCAACAAAACCGAGGGGCGTCATTTTCGCCAGTAAGAAACCTTTTAAAAAAAAAAGTAAAATATTGGATGGAATTTGGAATTGGGGAAATACTATCACATGAAAGATGATTAGCAATGCCCAAAAGCCCCGTACACAAAACTAAACTTCAGGAAATAACAAAAAAAAAACAAAAAGCACTTCTACAAACCCTTATCGACCTCTGAAAATAC
>NC_051413.1:14696391-14696472 GCF_015228065.2 Penaeus monodon
ATAAACTTTATAAAATGACAATTAAACGTTAATACAAACAATAGAATAAAACAGAAATAGATGTCATTAAGAGAGGAAAAT
>NC_051413.1:14696887-14697287 GCF_015228065.2 Penaeus monodon
TATGTCATGCTACACTGGCTCCACCTTGTATTTGCTGTGGAGGTCTGCTATTGATAGCAGATTATCCTCCTCTTTTTTCTCCTTGTTGCTGTTCGTATCACTGTTGCATCTTGGTGATGTTGTTTTGAACTATATGCACAGGGGAATAGCTGGGTATTCCATGATGGGTCTAATAAGGGTTTTGTAGAAGTGTAGTTGTATTTTTGAGTTCATTTCCTTGAATTGTTTTAGTTTTGTATATTGGCATTTGGCCATTGCTAATCTTCTTTACGACATACAATATTGCGCTGTTGTCTTTTCCTTTGTGAGATTGCAATAGTTTCATATATAGAAGTTATGGCTTGTTATGTGCCTCATCCTTTCCAGAATCCGTACTGATTGGCGTTTAAGAGATCAATAT
>NC_051413.1:14700026-14700090 GCF_015228065.2 Penaeus monodon
AAGATATTTGGAAAATTATATGCAAATTCATACTATTCACAATCATTTTATTTAATTCAATCGC
>NC_051413.1:14708795-14708894 GCF_015228065.2 Penaeus monodon
GTGAAGGAATTAAATAAAAGGATTGTGAATGAGTTTACATATTTTTTTCCAAATATCTTTTGACAATTGATAAATTGATTTATCATGAAAAAGGCTTAC
>NC_051413.1:14709910-14712862 GCF_015228065.2 Penaeus monodon
AAAGACAATGACGACGGAAGACGAAAGGGAAGAAATGGATCACGAAGGAAATAACAAAATAAATATAGATACTACACCGACAGAGGAAATAACAAAAAACACTAAGGTGAGACCGACAATGATGATAAGTACTGCCTACCGCCTCCAGTTAACCGCCATGATCAATATATTGGCAATATTTCAAAGGTTGCCAAAGACAAGACTGAGAGCAAGAGAGGACAACATAAGCTATATCCCCAAACGACCAACGCACAATGACATTTTAAAACTTATCCAGACAAACATCATCAAATATACATGCGTCCATAATGATATCACCGACGATCAATTAATCGAGGACAACCTGAACAACAAAAACATTGATCTCACAGCCTTCAGAATTCAGTATGTCAGCAATGAAGACTTCGAAAGAATTGTAAGTGTAAGACCCAGATATAATATAACTACCATAGCTATCAATAAATATAAAATAATTCAGCATAATGTTCTAAACTGGCGTACAAGGAAGCCCGAACTCTCGAACATGTATTTAACAGAAGACCCTGACAAAATACAAATTAACTCTCATTGTCTACAAAAAAACGGGGAAATTATTAAAATGTTCGGTTACAATGTCTACCAACGGAACATACTAAATGAAGGAGACGCCGATGTTGCTATTGCTATTAAGAGACATATTAAACACAGACTTCTCGATGATTTTAATGAGGATTTCCTTGCGGTGGAACTGCAAACAAACCGAGGAAGTTTCGTTCTCGGGACGGCTTATATCCCACCAAGACGACCTCAGTTCCCGTATCCGAATTTAATGAAGATAATAAGAAGAAATACTCCAGCTTACATCATCACCGATCTGAATGCCCGAAATCGCTCGCTCGGCCATAGTAGCAATAATCATATGGGCAGTGAGCTGGTAAACCTAATCCATCGGAACGTAATCACTCACATTGGTCAAGACTTTGACACTTACGTAAGTGCAAGAGGGAAAGGCCGCCCAGACATCATACTAGGTAATAATAATATACATATGAACTCCGCTATACAACAAAGACCTCTAGATAAATCTAACCATATGCCTATTTGTTTCACCAATCATGATCCCGCAAACAGAAATGTTTAATTATAAAAGAGCAGACAGGGGTTTGTTCAAGAGGGACATAAGGCAATGTATGAACAGAAGGAAACAGTAAACAAAGGATACATAGACTCCACAATTAATAACTGGTATGAAACTATTGAAAATGAAATAAATAGAACAATCCCTAAGAAAAAATAGACAACACTACCTCACCCCTTAGCAAGCGAAAGTCTTAAATTGCTACAGTGGAGATACAAAATCCTTTTAGAGATTACAGAACATCTCGGATGGACACCACTTCATCGCAGCCAATACAAGCAACTACAGGAGGATATAAAGGAAGAAAGCAAATGATTATCCACTAACCACTGGAACAAACTTATACATGAAACTGAGATCGAGTACAGCGATCTTAATAAATTTTGGAAAAAAATAGGGATGCAGCCGAGAAGAAATACCGTATATACTCCAGCAATAAAAAAAATAATAGAGGACCTGAAGAAAGAAGAGGTATTTCGAAGCTTCTCGGAAGAAATCTTGATGAGAACCGTTACTCTGATGGGCAGCATGGAAACATGGTCGACAGTTATCTCTCAGATAACTAGCATAGGTTTCTCCTATACAGCGAAGCACATGCAGATAGACTTGACGATAACAATCCTCTCACCAGAAATATAACAAAAGGAGACATCAAGTCTATAATAAAAAAAAAAATTAAGGACAGAGCCCCCGGTCAAAACCGCGTGCGAAAGATAGTGATGCAGCATCTCCCGGATGTTGCCATCACAAAATTAAAGAAAATATTTAACTGGGCTCTTTCAGTGGGCTATTTCCCAACCAAATTTTTAAATGCTATAATGGTATTAATACCAAAAGCAAGAAAGGGCTCCAGGAAAGGTGAAAACTACAGACCAATATCACTCCTAGAAATACCTGGAATCCTCGAGAAAAAATATATCAATAAGAAAATAAAAGAATACATGGAAAATATTGACCTCTTAAACCCCAATCAGTACGGATTCCGGAAAAGATGAGGCACACAACAAGCCATAACTTCTATATATGAAACTATTGCAATCTCACAAAGGAAAAGACAACAGCGCAATATAGTATGTCGTGATATAGCGAAGGCTTTCGGCAGGCTATGGAAACCAGGACTCCACTTCAAATCCTTCATTTGAGTCTCCCTGACATCATGGAGAAAATTCTCTGCAGCTTTGTAGAAGACCGCACTGCAACGACAAGAATCGGAAATGAAATGGGGCCAAAGTTCCCTCTGCTGAGCGGAATGCCTCAAGGATCAATACCGAGTCCAACTTTATTCTTCTTTTACACAGCGGACATTGAAAGGCCGAGAAACAACTGTGCAGACATAAGCTTTGCAGATGATAAAACCCAGATCATAGTATACCCACTAAGATTTAAGGACGTTTTAGCAACAATGACAGCAAATAAAGTAGGAAGGATAAATTAATTCGAAAAAAATGGAAAATCAAAACCAACAAAAACAAATTTCAACTACTTTCTATCTCGGTAACAGAGACGTAAATGACCACGAAAGAATACCTTTTAAAAAAAATTGGGACCCGAGGAGTATATACGCACATGGAAAGATTAGCAATGGCCAAATGCCAATATACAAAACTAAAACGATTCAAGGAAATGAACTCAAAAATACAACTACACTTCAACAAAACCCTTATTAGACCCATCATGGAATACCCAGCTATTCCCCTGTGCATATAGTTCAAAACAAACATCACCAAGATGCAACAGTGATACGAACAGCAACAAGGAGAAAAGAGGAGGATAATCTGCTATCAATAGCAGACCTCCACAGCAAATACAAGGTGGAGCCAGTGTAGCATGACATA
>NC_051413.1:14713279-14713360 GCF_015228065.2 Penaeus monodon
ATTTTCCTCTCTTAATGACATCTATTTCTGTTTTATTCTATTGTTTGTATTAACGTTTAATTGTCATTTTATAAAGTTTAT
>NC_051413.1:14713744-14713818 GCF_015228065.2 Penaeus monodon
CTGCCTTTTCTCCCTGGACTTTACACAGTGATTTTATTTATCTAATTCAAATATGCCCCACTTATCCTGTGCCA
>NC_051413.1:14713992-14714194 GCF_015228065.2 Penaeus monodon
ATCAGTTCAAAGAGAGCTACTTGTACCTGCAAAACTAATTTAAGATTAACTTGTAAATAACTGAATTATAAAGTAATGTAAATAAAGTAGACCATATAATAAAAAAAAAAAAAACAGCAAGTAGGTTTCCCATGCTACTTTCAGCATCTTTCTCTCTATATATGCATGACATATGCATATGTAAAGAGTATAATACACACAC
>NC_051413.1:14726007-14726093 GCF_015228065.2 Penaeus monodon
CGTGCAAAACACCTCTCCTTCCGCTATACTGAGAAGTGTGAATGCCACCAGTATTGTACAGTCCAAGATCTCGCTTCCAGATAATG
>NC_051413.1:14726193-14726283 GCF_015228065.2 Penaeus monodon
TTTCACTCGTAAATATTCACTCGTAGCAAACCGCGTTTGTTTGGGCAGGATATTCCGCCCAAACAAACCTACGCTTGATGCTCGCTTGAC
>NC_051413.1:14726306-14726791 GCF_015228065.2 Penaeus monodon
GCGGTAGGGGAGAAATCCTCGTCCAGCATTCATTTTCAATCACTCGGTCTATACATTGCAGCATGAGTCTGTCATTTGAATGATTAGCTGAAAGTCAAATAATTTCTGGGGACAGAATTATTAGGGAATTGATATAAAAAAAATAAATACGTTCTTCCCGAGATACCTTGATACCCATTCCTTCGGATAGGGTTGCAGTTAATGTTCAGTAATCTCTCATAGTAAAAATGGGGATATATATATTTCAATTGCTTATTAGATAGTGTGGCATTAGATTTTCTAGATTCAACATAATTATGGAGAGGTGTTCATTATTAATATTAACAGTCTTGTTAAACGAATAAATTGTTTAAGCTTTAAGCTGCTGCCATTTATCTTTTTATTCTAATACACTGAGAAGGACTTCATACATTAACATAACACTCTCTCTTCCTGATTAAATAAAATAAATCCTTTAGGACAACTCAGTCAGTCTGTGAATAAAT
>NC_051413.1:14732067-14732300 GCF_015228065.2 Penaeus monodon
AAGCTTCAGCGAAACTGCCTCAAGGTCTTCGGTGAGAGTTCATCATTAAGATACACTTTAATTATAAATGCTGACACTGATGATAACCCAAATTAGTTATCTGAATTACGATGATAATAATCATGTTGACATAATTCATACTACTGTTACTTCTAATGATAAGGAGGATAGCAGAATAAATGTTGATAGTGATATCCGTGCTTCGTATAAAGATTGATATGATATAGAGATTG
>NC_051413.1:14732382-14732898 GCF_015228065.2 Penaeus monodon
CATAATGAATGTGCTAGGATGGTAACACGGACGAAACTAACAAAAATAACAATACTAAAGTTAACAGCAATGACAATATGCCAGCGATGGCGGCGTTAGTCTAACATAAATGAAAGAGACAAATAATGATAATGAGCGTCTAATAGGGACTCCGCGGAAATCCCCCAGACCTCCCCTCTAGCTCTGAGTATTATTTAGGTATAGTATCCCCTATTTCCTCACTGAGCTCGCGTAACCATGGCAACGTGCGTCCTCGCACTTCCATCACCGTGGATCGCTCGCGCGGACGCAGAGCCTCGGGAGCAGAGACGGGGACGACCTTGAAGCTGGGTGCCTGCACGGGGAGGGGGGCAACGAGACTGACGGGGTTCACGCCAAGCAGTTCAGAGAGTAGGAGTAAAATGAATTTGGAAGCATCAAAAAGGGACAAAATGGAAGAAAAAAGAGGTGCAATAAAGCGACGGAGAGGCAAAAAATACTAGGCGATGATAGGAAGGGAAGAGAGTGTAGAAAGCA
>NC_051413.1:14732983-14734963 GCF_015228065.2 Penaeus monodon
CAGCGTCGTCACCCTGGGATGCAATTGACCTTATCAATCGGCGGAGCTGTCCGTCAGCTGGACTTGAAGGACTACTCTAAAAAAATAAAAATCACCAACTGAATTTGTTTTCTTTTATGTTCTTGTTCTCTGCTTCCCCCTTTCTTTCTTTTTGACATACCCCTCTGATTATAACATCAAATTGAGTGGCCAGATTTTGCCGCTCGCCCTAAGCAGCATGATCCTAATGCGTCTCCTCGGGAGAAACAGCATCCCGGGCTTCCCGGCGTCAGGACAGACCAATCCCGAAGGAACAGACCAATCCCGGAGGAACAGACCAAGCCTGAAGGAACAGACCAATCCCGGAGGAACAGACCCAGCCCGAAGGAATAGACAATCCCGAAGAAACAGACAATCCCGGGAGGAAACGACAATCCCCAAGGAAACAGACAATCCCGAAGGAACAGACCAATCCCGAAGGAACAGACCCATCCCGAAGGAACAGACCCATCCCGAAGGAACAGATGCATCCCTGAGGAACAGACTCATCCTGGAGGAACAGAGTAATCCCGAAGGAACAGACCAATCCTAAAGGAACAGACTCAATCCGGGAATAACAGACCAGTCACGGAGGAACAGAACCACCCCGAAGGAACAGACTCATTCCAGAGGAATAGACCAATCCCGGAAGAACAGACCAATCCCGGAGGAAGAGATCAATCCCGAAGGAAAAAAACAATCCCCCAAAAAAGACTCATCCTCAGGAGTAGATCAATCCGAAAGAACAGACCCCCCCGGAGGAACAGACCAATCCCGGAGGGAAAAGACAATCCCCGGGGGAACAGACCAATCCCGGAGGAACAGACCAATCCCGGAGGAACAGACCAACACCGGAGGAACAGACCAAACCGGAGGAGCAGACCAATCCCCGGAGGAACAGACCAATCCCGGAGGAACAGACCAACTCCGGAGGAGCAGACCAATACCGGAGGAACAGACCAATCCCGGGAGAGGAACAGACAAATCCGAGAGCAGACCATCCCGGAGGAACAGACCAATCCCGGAGGAACAGACCAACTCCGGAGGAGCAGACCTATCCCGGAGGAAAAAGACCAAATCCGGGGAAAGACAACCGATGGAACAGACCCAAACCCCGGGGGAACAGACCTATCCCCGAGGAACAGACCAACGGGGGAGCCAACCTTCCCGGAGGAACAGGACCAAAATCCGGAGGAAATGACCAATCCCGATGGAACAGACCAACTCCGGAGGAGCAGACCTATCCCGGAGGAACAGACCAACTCCGGAGGAGCAGACCCATCCCCGGGGGAAAAAGACCCAACCCGGAGGAAATGACCAATCCCGATGGAACAGACCAATCCCGGAGGAACAGACCAACTCCGGAGGAGCAGACCTATCCCCGGAGGAACAGACCAACCCGGAGGAGCAGACCCATCCCCGGAGGAACAGACCAACTCCCGGAGGGGGGCAGACCAATCCCGGAGGAAAACCAACTCCGGAGGAACAGACCAATCCCCGGGGGAGCAGACCAATCCGGAGGAACAGACCAACTCCCGGGGGAGGGAGACCAATCCCGGAGGAACAGACCAATCCCCCGGAGGGAAAAGACCAACTCCGGAGGAGCAGACCAATCCCGGAGGAACAGACCAACTCCGGAGGAGCAGACCAATCCCGGAGGAACAGACCCATCCCGAAGGAACAGACCAACTCCGGAGGAAATGACCAATTCCGGTGGAGCAGACCAATCCCGGAGGAATAGTTTAGTCCCAAAGGAACAAATCAATACCAGAGGAACAACCCAGACCCGAGGAAACAGACCAATCCCGAAGGAACAGACCCATCCGAAGGCCTCTCCCTATGCTCCGTCTTCGGCGAGTAGGAGGAGATAAGCGGAAAAGGCCCGAGAAGTCCTCGGTGTTGAGGTCAACATCTGATGAAAAAGACAAAAGGGTTTAAGATCCAAACTCTGGACTTGCTGCC
>NC_051413.1:14735670-14735751 GCF_015228065.2 Penaeus monodon
TAATTAGATTATAGTGACATAAAGTATCATTTTTGCAATCAATGGCATTGATTCATTAGGCTAATCAATACATACAAAATA
>NC_051413.1:14747578-14750800 GCF_015228065.2 Penaeus monodon
CAGAGTTCTGGGTCTAAAACCCTTTTCTTTTCATCAGATGTGTGACCTCCACACCGAGGGGCTTCTCGGGCCTTTTTCCCTTATTCTCCCCTACTCCGCCCAAAACGGAGCAGAGAGAGAGGGCCCTTGGGTGGGTCTGTTCCCTTTGGGATTGGTCTGTTTCCTCGGGACTGGGTTGTTCCTCTGGGGTTGATTTGTTCCTTTGGGACTAAACTATTCCTCCGGATTGGCTGCTCCACGAATTGGTATTTCCCCCGGAGTTGGTTGTTTTCCTTCGGGGTGGGTCTGTTCCCCCGGTTGGGCTGCTCCACCGAGTTGGGCGTTCCCCCGGATTGGTTGCTCCCCCGGAGTTGTCTGTTCCTCCGGGGATTTTGGTTGCTCCTCGGGGTTGGTTTTTGTTCCTCCGGGATTGGTCGTTCCTCGGGTTGGTTTTCCCCCGGGATTGGGGGGTCCACCCGGATTGTCGTTCCTCCGGGGTTTGGGTTTCTCCTCCGGTTTGGGCTGTTTTTCCGGGATTGGGCTTTCCTCCGGGATGGGTCTGCTCCTCCCGGGGTTGGGCGTTCTCCGGGATTTTGGTCTGCCCTCCGGAGTTGGTCTGCCCCGGGATTGGGCTGCTCCTCCGGAGTTGGTCTTTCCTCGGGATTGGTCTGTTCCTCCGGGATTGGGCTGTTCCTCCGGAGTTGGGCTGTTCCCCCGGGGTGGGGTCTGCTCCCCCGGGTTGGTCTGTTCCTCCCGGGGTTTGGGTTGCTCCTCCGGAGTTGGTCTTTTTCCGGGTTGGTCGCTCCCCCCGGATTTGGGTTTTTCCCCCCGGGATAGGTCTGCTCCTTGGAGTTGGTCGTTTCCTCCGGGGTAGGGCTGCTCCTCCGAGTTGGTCTGTTCTTCGGGGTAGGTTGCTCCTCCGGGGTTGGTCTGTTCCTCCGGATTGGGCTGTTCCTTTGGGATTGGTTGTCCTCCGGAGTTTTGGGGTTCCTCCCCGGGTTGGGCTTTCCCCGGGGGTTGGTCTGTTCCATGGGGTTGGCATTTTCCGGAGTTGTCTGTTCCTCCGGGGGTGGGCTGCTCCTCCGGGGTTGGGCTTTCCCCCGGGGTAGGTCTCTCCTTCCCAGTTGGTCTGTTCCCCGGGGTTGGCTGTTTTCCTCCGGGGTTTTGTTCCCGGGATGGGGCTGTTCTCCGGGTTTGGGCTGCTCCCGGGGTTGGTCGTTCCCTCGGGGGATTTGGGTCTGTTTTCCCCGGGTTGGTCTGTCCTGGGGGTTGGGTTTTTTGGGGGGGCGTCCTTCGGATTGTCATTTTTCGGAGTTTGGCTTTCCCCCGGGATTGGTCGTTCCCTCGGGGTTTGGGCATTTTCCCCCGGAGTTGGGCTGTTCCTCCGGGTAGGTCGCTCCTCCGGGGTTGGCTTTCCTCCGGATTAGTCTGTTCCTCCCGGGATTGGTCTGCTCCTCCGGAGTTTGGGCTGTTTCCTCGGGGTTGGTTGCTCCCCGGGATTGGGCTCTCCTTCGGGATTGGGCTGTTCCTCGGGGATAGGTCTGTTCCTCCGGGTTGGTTTTCCTCGGGGTTGGTCATTTCCCCCCGGATTGGGCTGTTCCTCCGGGGTGGCTGCTCCTCCCGGGTTGGTCTTTTTCCTCCGGGAGGGTCGCTCCTCGGAGTTGGGCTGTTTCCCCCGGGGTAGGTGTCCTCCGGGGTTGGGCTGTTCCCCGGGGGTTGGTCTGTTCCCCCGGGGTTTGGGCTGCTCCTTCCCCGGAGTTGGTTTGTTCCTCCGGATTGGTCTGCTCCCCCGGGGTTGGGCGCTCCTTTCGGATTGGTCTTTTTCCCCTGGGATTTGGCTGTTTCTCCGGTGTTTGGCGGGTTCCCCCGGGATTGGTCTGTTCCCCCGGAGTTTGGGCGTTCCTCCGGGGTTGGTCTGTCCTCCGGGGTTTGGGCGTTCCTCCGGGATTGGGCTGTTCCCCCGGGGTTGGGCGCTCCTCCGGGTTGGGCTGTTCTCGGGATTGGGCTGCTCCCCGGATTTGGGCTGCTCCTTCGGGATTGGCTGTTCCTCGGGGTTTTGGTCTGTCCCCCGGGATTGGTCTGTTCCTCGGATTGGTCATTTCCTCCCAGTTTCTGTTCCTCCGGGTAGGTCTGCCCCCGGGTTTTCTGTTCCTGGATTTTTCTGTTTCCGGGGTTTGGGCTTTTTCCCCCCGGGATTGGTCTGTTCCTCCGGGATTGGTCTGTTCCCCCGGGGTGGTCTTTTTTCCGGGATTGGGCGTTCCCCCGGGGTTGGTCTGTTCCCCCGGGGTTTGGGCTGTTCCTCCGGGGGGGGTCTTTTTTTCGGGTTGGGTTACCGCAGGATGAGTC
Source organism: Penaeus monodon (assembly GCF_015228065.2). NCBI lineage: Eukaryota > Metazoa > Arthropoda > Malacostraca > Decapoda > Penaeidae > Penaeus > Penaeus monodon. The sequence continues at coordinate 14,749,904 of NC_051413.1, forward strand.
TTTTTTGGGGGGGGTTTTTTTTTCGGGGGGTTTATCTCTTTCCCCCGGGATTGGTCGTTCTTCCGGGGTTTGGTCTATTTTCCCCTGGGAAAGATCTTTCCTTCGGGGTGGTTTGTTCCTCCGTGACTGGTCTGTTATTCCCCCGGGGTTGAGTTGTTTTCCTTTTGGGTTGGTCTGTTCCTTCGGGGTTACTCTGTTCCCCCAGGTGAGTCTGTTCCCCAGGGGGTGCATCTGTTCCCTTTGGATGGGTCTGTTCCTTCGGGTTTGGGCTGTTTTCCCTTTGGATTGTCTTTTCCCTTGGGGTTGTCGGGGTTTCCCCGGGTTGTTGTTCCCCCGGGGTGTCGTTTTTTTGGGATTGACTGTTCCTTCGGGATGGGTTGTCTCCTGATTGGTCTGTTCCTTCGGGGGGAGTCGTTCTTCGGGATTACTCGTCCTCCAGGGTGAGTCTGTTCCCAGGAGCATCTGTTCCCTTCGGGATGGGGCTGTTCCTTTGGGATTGCGTTTTCCCTTGGGATTGTCTGTTCCTTCGGATTGTCTGTTCCTTCGGGGTGGGTCGTTCCTTGGGATTGGTTTGTTTCCCTTTGGGGTGAGTCTGTTCCTCCGGGGTTGGTCTGTTCCTTCGGGAGATCTGTTCCCCCCGGGGACTTTTGTTCCTCCGGGATGAGTCTGTTTTTTTGGGGTTTTTCTATTTCCTTCGGGGTGGGGCTGTTCCCCCCGGGATTGGGCTTTCCTTCAGGCTTTTTCTGTTCCTCCGGGGTTGTCTGTTCCTTCGGGTGTCTGCCGACGCCCCGGGAAACCGGGATGCTTTTCTCCCGAGGAGACGCATTTTGGATCATGCTGCTTGGGGGAGCGGGAAAATCTGGCCACTCAATTGATGTTATAAACAAGGGGGATGTC
>NC_051413.1:14750847-14750944 GCF_015228065.2 Penaeus monodon
AATTCCATGGGGATTTTATTTTTTAGAGTAGCCTTCAGTCCATGACGGCAGCTCCGCCCATTGTAAGGTCAATTGCATCCCAGGGTGACGAGCTGCT
>NC_051413.1:14751027-14751516 GCF_015228065.2 Penaeus monodon
TGCTTTTTACACTCTCTTCCCTTCCTATCATCGTAGTATTTTTTGCCTCTCCCTCGCTTTATTGCACCTCTTTTTTTTTTATTTTGTCCCCTTTTTTTATGCTTCCAAATTCATTTTTTCCCTACTCTCGAACTGCTTGCTGAACCCCGTCAGTCTCGTTCCCCCTCCCCTGCAGGGACCCCGCTTTAAGGGCGCCCCGTCTCTGCCCCGAGGGCCCGGTCCCGCGAGCGTCCACGGGGTGGGAAATGCGAGGACGCACGTTTCCCTGGTTACCGAGCTCATGAGGAAATAGGGGGGTACTATACCTAAATAATACCAAGTAGAGGGGAGGTCTGGGGGGTTTCCGGGATCCCCCATTAGACGCTCATTATCTTATTGTCTCTTTCATTTATTTAGGACTAACGCCGCCATCGCGGCATTTGTCATTTCTGTTACTTTTGTATTGTTATTTTTGTTGTTTTGTGTGTTACCATCCAGCACATTCATTTG
>NC_051413.1:14751615-14751889 GCF_015228065.2 Penaeus monodon
CAATCTTTTTACGAACAGGGTTATACTATCAAAATTTATTCGCTATCCCTCCTTTCATTAGAAGTAACAGTAGTATGAATTATGTCAACTGATTTTTATCTCGTAATTCAGTAACTAATTTGGGTTATCAGTGTCAGCATTTTTTAATAAAGTGTTCTTTAAAGATGACTCTCAAAGAAGACCTTTAGGCGTTTGCTGAAGCTTAAAGTTTAAAAAAAGGAAATTAAATACTACATATTCCCGGTGATGACTCGGCGAAAAAAAGACTTTGGGT
>NC_051413.1:14753055-14753310 GCF_015228065.2 Penaeus monodon
AAACCCAAAAAACTTAAACAACTGGGGAACCAGCACCCGGGAAATAAAAAAAAAATCGGGGGGAAAAAAGGGTTTTTTAAATAACCGGGAAAGGGAAGGCCTTGGGGGGTCTGCCAAGCCTTTTAACCCCCTTTTCCCCAAAAAACGGAAAAGGGGGGAGTTTTGGGATTTAAAAGGCCCAAACGGGGGGGGGGGGGGGTTTTTTTTTTCCAAACCCCGGGGGCGGGGTTTGGGGGCCATGCAACCTTTTAGGGA
>NC_051413.1:14753953-14754034 GCF_015228065.2 Penaeus monodon
TAATAAAATTTAAATTAGTTGTGATTAGCATATAAATGCAAGCTTGATATGCTATGTTTTATGTTCACTTAATCTAATAAA
>NC_051413.1:14754787-14756627 GCF_015228065.2 Penaeus monodon
GTCTTTTCATCAGATGTGTGACCTCAACACCGAGGACTTCTCGGGCCTTTTCCGCTTATCTCCTCCTACTCCGCCGAAGACGGAGCAGAGAGAGAGGCCTTCGGGATGGGTCTGTTCCTTCGGGATTGGTCTGTTTCCTCGGGACTGGGTTGTTCCTCTGGGATTGATTTGTTCCTTTGGGACTAAACTATTCCTCCGGGATTGGTCTGCTCCACCGGAATTGGTCATTTCCTCCGGAGTTGGTCTGTTCCTTCGGGATGGGTCTGTTCCTCCGGGATTGGTCTGCTCCTCCGGAGTTGGTCTGTTCCTCCGGGATTGGTCTGTTCCTCCGGGATTGGTCTGCTCCACCGGAGTTGGTCTGTTCCTCCGGGATTGGTCTGCTCCTCCGGAGTTGGTCTGTTCCTCCGGGGATTGGTCTGTTCCTCCGGGATGGGTCTGCTCCTCCGGATTTTGGTCTGTTCCTCCGGGTTTGGTCCTGTTCCTCCGGAGTTGGTCTGTTCCTCCGGGATGGGTCTGCTCCTCCGGAGTTGGTCTGTTCCTCCGGGATAGGTCTGCTCCTCTGGAGTTGGTCTGTTCCTTCGGGATTGGTCTGCTCCTCCGGAGTTGGTCTGTTCCTCCGGGATTGGTCTGTTCCTCCGGGATTGGTCTGTTCCATCGGGATTGGTCATTTCCTCCGGAGTTGGTCTGTTCCTCCGGGATTGGTCTGCTCCTCCGGAGTTTGGGTCTGTTCCCCCGGGGATGGTCCTGTTCCTCCGGGATTGGTCTGCTCCTCCGGAGTTGGTCTGTTCCTCCGGGATTGGTCTGTTCCATCGGGATTGGTCATTTCCTTCGGGATTGGTCTGTTCCTCTGGGATAGGTCTGTTCCTCCGGGATTGGTCTGTTCCATCGGGATTGGTCATTTCCTCCGGAGTTGGTCTGTTCCTCCGGGATAGGTCTGCTCCTCGGAGTTGGTCTGTTCCTCCGGGATTGGTCTTTTTCCTCCGGGATTGGTCTGCTCCTCCGGAGTTGGTCTGTTCCTCCGGGATTGGTCTGTTCCTCCGGGATTGGTCTGCTCCTCCGGAGTTGGTCTGTTCCTCCGGGGTGGGTCTGTTCTTTCGGGATTGATCTACTCCTGCAGGATGAGTCTTTTTTGGGGGGATTGTTTTTTTTCCTTCGGGATTGATCTCTTCCTCCGGGATTGGTCTGTTCTTCCGGGATTGGTCTATTCCTCTGGAATGAGTCTGTTCCTTCGGGGTGCATCTGTTCCTTCGGGATGGGTCTGTTCCTTCGGGATTGGTCTGTTCCTTCGGGATTGTCTGTTCCTTCGGGATTGTCTGTTCCTTCGGGATTGTCTGTTCCTCCGGGATTGGTCTGTTTCTTCGGGATTGACTGTTCCTTGGCTGTTCCTCCGTGATTGGTCTGCCCTTCGGGATGAGTCTGTTCCTTCGGGAGGGAGTCTGTTCCTCCGGGATGAGTCGGTTCTTTTGGGATTTTCTTTTCCCTTCGGGCTGGGTCTGTTCCTCCGGGTTGGTCTGTTCCTTCAGGCTGGTCTGTTCCTCCGGGATTGGTCTGTCCTTCGGGATTGGTCTGTCCCTGACGCCGGAAGCCCGGGATGCTGTTTTCTCCGAGGAGACGCATTAGGATCATGCGCTTAGGGCGAGGGGCAAATCTGGCCACTCAATTTGATGTTATAATCAAGGGGTATGTCAAAAAAAAGAAAGGGGGAAGCAGGAACAAAAAACATAAAAGAAAACAAATTCAGTTGGTGATTTTTATTTTTTTAGAGTAGTCCTTCAAGTCCAGCTGACGGACAGCTCCGCCGATTGATAAGGTCAATTGCATCCCAGGGTGACGACGTGCT
>NC_051413.1:14756706-14757223 GCF_015228065.2 Penaeus monodon
TGCTTTCCCACACCTCTTTCCCCTTCCTATCATCGCCTAGTATTTTTTGCCTCTCCGTCGCTTTATTGCACCTCTTTTTTCTTCCATTTTGTCCCTTTTTGATGCTTCCAAATTCATTTTACTCCTACTCTCTGAACTGCTTGGCGTGAACCCCGTCAGTCTCGTTGCCCCCCTCCCCGTGCAGGCACCCAGCTTCAAGGTCGTCCCCGTCTCTGCTCCCGAGGCTCTGCGTCCGCGCGAGCGATCCACGGTGATGGAAGTGCGAGGACGCACGTTGCCATGGTTACGCGAGCTCAGTGAGGAAATAGGGGATACTATACCTAAATAATACTCAGAGCTAGAGGGGAGGTCTGGGGGATTTCCGCGGAGTCCCTATTAGACGCTCATTATCATTATTTGTCTCTTTCATTTATGTTAGACTAACGCCGCCATCGCTGGCATATTGTCATTGCTGTTAACTTTAGTATTGTTATTTTTTTTAGTTTTCGTCCGTGTTACCACCTAGCACATTCATTTG
>NC_051413.1:14757309-14757589 GCF_015228065.2 Penaeus monodon
CAATCTCTATATCATATCAATCTTTATACGAAGCACGGATATCACTATCAACATTTATTCTGCTATCCTCCTTATCATTAGAAGTAACAGTAGTATGAATTATGTCAACATGATTATTATCATCGTAATTCAGATAATAATTTGGGTTTATCATCAGTGGGCAGCATTTATAATTAAAGTGTATCTTAATGATGAACTCTCACCGAAGACCTTGAGGCAGTTTCGCTGAAGCTTAAAGATTTAAAAAAAAAAAACTTGAAATATCTACATATTCCGGTGA
>NC_051413.1:14761367-14761926 GCF_015228065.2 Penaeus monodon
TTTTTTTTTTACAAATTTTCTTTTAAAAAATATACTAAAATTATTTTCTTTTTACCATAAAATGTTAATAGTTTTTAGGAGAATTGTTATTTCTTTTTTTTTTATAAATTTATTTTTTAAAATATTTTTTCCCCCCATTATAAAATAAAATTTTTGAAGGGGGGGGTGTGGTGTTGGTGTGTTGGTGTGCCCCCTGGCCCCCGCGGGCCAAAATATTTAATATTAATTTTTTAAAATATTTTAAATTTATTATTTATGAGGGGTGTTTGGGGGTTTTGTTGGTTTTGTGTATTAAATAAAAATAAATAAAAAATTAAAAATTTTAAACTAACAAAACTTTAAATTAATAATAACATTTCATATAAATTAAAAATCTAAATAAATATTAATAAAAAATTTAAACATATTATCATTTTTTACTATAAATACAAATTAACTAATATCAATAAAATTATATATCTAAAACATTATTCTTTTCAAATTCATAATTTTCCAAAATATTTATTTGTATATAATGCAGAATTTTAAATATAATATTTTTAAAAAATTAAATTTTATA
>NC_051413.1:14761952-14762352 GCF_015228065.2 Penaeus monodon
GTAGGGGTTTGGGGCCCGTGGTGGGTGGCGGAAATTTCAACAAACGCGGTTTCCAAAGGGTTTATTTTTTTTAAACAGGGGAAATGTTTAGTTTTTTTGGCCCCAGGGAATGAAAAAATCAGCCTTTAAAAGCAAAAAATTTTTCTTAAAAAAGCTGAAAAAAAAAAAAACCCTTTAAAAATTTTTTGGAAAAAAAAATCTATGAACTTTTAAATAAGTTAAAATTTTTTCCCCTTTTACTTGAAAAAATTCTGAAATTCCCTGACCCATAAAAAAATCAAACCAAAAAATATTTTTTTTTTTTATAACCCCTTTTTTTTCCCCCAAATTTTTTGGGCTTTCGCTATATTAAAGGTATGCTAAAAATAACCAGTTAAAGAATCGGTGGGGAAACCCCCCC
>NC_051413.1:14762374-14762640 GCF_015228065.2 Penaeus monodon
GCGCCATCAAACGTAGTTTTTGGGGCCCCCAAACAACGCGGTTTCACAGGTATTGGTGAAAAACTCATCTTTTTTTCCCCCAGGCAGGGTTAAAAGTTTTACTTTTACAATATTTTTTTGGGAAAACATTCACACTTAAGGGTATTTTTGGGGGGGGGCCCCCATAAAGTAAAAATTTTCCAACAAAAATAACGGGAATTCCCTTTTAAAAAAAAAATAACAAAAAGTTTGGGGCCTTTAAATAAACTCTGGGGGGTTTACCCTTT
>NC_051413.1:14762675-14763431 GCF_015228065.2 Penaeus monodon
CTTTTTGGTTAACCCATGCCCCATAGGCAAAAAAAAATTTGGTTTAAAAATTTTTTGGTAAATTCAAGAGGGGGGAAAAAAAAAAAAAGGCAAAAAAACTTTTAAATCTTTTCAAAAATAAATAAAAAAAAAAAGACTAAAAAAAAAAATGAATTTAAAAAAACAAAAATAAAACTGAAAATTAATTTAAAAAAAAAAAAAAAAGGCGGCATTGAAAAAAAAAATAAACCCCCTCAAAAATTTCTTTAAAAAAAAAAAAATAAAAAAAGGGGGTTAAAATTTTCCCAAAAAAAAAAGAAATAAAAAAAATTTTTTAATTTTGGAAAAAACAAAAAAACAATTAATGGCAAAAAATAACTTAAAAAAAAAAAAACCCCAAAAAGGAAAAACATTGTTGCTAAAAATTTAAAAACCCCCTGGCAAATTTAAAAGGATAATTTTTAAAAAAAGGATTTAAAAGAACAGAAATAAAAACAAAGAAAAGGAAATTACAAAAAAGAAAATGGAAAAAAAAAAAAAAACCCCCAAAAAGAGGGGGAGTCCGGGACCCGTAGTCGAGAGGAAATTTTTCCTTGGAGTTAAGGCAAAAGGTTAAAAGGAATACCAAAGGTTAAAAAAAAGGGAATGGGGGGAAAAAAAGGGATGAAAAAAGGGGAATAAAAAAAAAAAAAATATCACTGGTGGGGCAGGGTTAAACAATTGAAAAATTTGGGAGAAAAGGGAAAAACAGAAGGGGGGAAAGAAAGAAAACAGAAG
>NC_051413.1:14766856-14766982 GCF_015228065.2 Penaeus monodon
CACTTTAAAAAAAGTACTAAAAAGAAAAAACGAATTTTAAAAAAATCACAAAAATAAAACTAAAAGTTAATACTAAAAAAAAAAAAATTATGGCAGAAGCTTTGCAAAAAAAAAAACTCATAGGCA
>NC_051413.1:14767522-14767639 GCF_015228065.2 Penaeus monodon
GCTGGGGGCAGAGGGAAAAGGGTGGAAAAAGAGGGAAGGGGAAAAAAAAAAAAAATCTCACTGGATAGGCATGGGGTCTAGATCAGGTAGTCTGAGAGGAATTTTGGATTTAAAAGG
>NC_051413.1:14775906-14776207 GCF_015228065.2 Penaeus monodon
GTAAATTGGGGGTTTATCCTTTAAATTTTTTGGCTAATTACGTGGTTTTTTCGCTAGGATTGGGGTTGAAAATCCAGGTCGGTGTTCAAATAAAGGGTTTGAATCCGGGTTTCGGTGGTCGAATCACGTTCGAATCCAGTTAAATCCTGAGTTTGGTTTTTGGGGTTTGAGGGTTGGGGGGTCCTCCTCTACTCGACCTAGCCGAAGGTGAGGTTTCCCCCCACCCAATTTTTGGGAATGTTGTATTTCTTTGCAAAGAATCTGTTTTAAATTGTACAATGAATGAAAAAATATTAATTTT
>NC_051413.1:14776325-14781887 GCF_015228065.2 Penaeus monodon
TGCGCCTCGGTCATGCAGTGAATGGGATTAGGTCTTCCCTTCATTTAATGTATTCTTAAAAACCAAAAAAACCCTAAAGTGAACTAAAAGTGTAGGGGAAAGGTAAATGGAAATAGAACTTTAAATATTTTGAAAACTTTATACCTATATTTATATCTATGAATAAATTTGTAGACTGTTCTATTTGTTTACTTGTAATTCCCAGAATTGGAAAATCCTCTATGAAACTAAAAGATTTTGGGTATTTACATGTGGGCCCCTTCCCGGGTTTCAAAGGTTTACTCGTTTTGAGGAGAAAAGTTCTCGAAAAGAAAGTGACTTTTACCTTATTTTTTAATAGTGTATATTTTCAGTGCTGTGAGGCAGTACGTGAAGTTTTTGTTTTTTGGGATGTGCGGGAGGTTTCCCTTCATGGTTGCCGTCCCTTGGGGGCCGGGGTGAAAACAAACAGGTTTTACTTCAGGTAGTGAGTGAATATCTTTATCTTTTTTGAGGGGGAAAAAGAGTATTCTCCTGAAGTCCGGTATTGACGTCATGTCGGTGAGTTCGGTCTTTTGAGGTCCTTTTTTTGCTAGGGGGCGAGCAAAGGCTCCTCTAGTGGGTTTTTTTTTTTTGTTTGGAAAATATTCTTTGTAGGTCCGTTGGGCCCAGTAAAATTTACTTAATTTGATACTATTTATTTAATATGATAATGGCAGATTTTAAATTTTTTTTGATGTGTGAAATCAGGCTGAGGCATTAGGCCTTCAAGGAAAGATTTGCTCGATGTCATTTTCAAGACATTGCAAGGGGGGGAGAGCAAAAGAAAGAGCATTTTAGAAAGAACAATTAGAAGCGGAGAAAAAAAAGGTTTTAAAATGAACTGAGCTTTAGATGGCCGGTTAAAAAAATCCTTCACCAGCTCATTCACTTCGGTCCTTTTTGATGGCGCTTCGCGCCTTGCTTTCCAGTTTTTAAAGATGGGGGAAAATATGACTTCATACTTTAAAAAAGTTTGAGCGCTTGCCCGCTTGTTAAATTTTAGAGAAAAATTAGCTACAGATGGGGAAATTTTTGAGGAAAAAACAGTTTATATATAAAACCCCCTGCCCCCAGAAATAACGTCCCTGATTATAAAATTTTTGAAAAAAACTCTCTTACGGGGTTTTTAGTAAAAATCCGCAAGTTATAGGAATGATTTTAGAAGCTAAGATAAAAAATTTGGGGAAACAATGGCAATTTTCTATTTGACTTGGACGGTTATTTGAATTTGGGGGATGCATGGACACCCAAAAATTTGAATCTCTTCGGATTTTTTGTTTCGAAACTATGTCTTTCCCTTTCCCCAGATCTGCGAGTATATGTGAAAGAAAAAAACTCTCTTCTTTATCTGATGCGGTAAACCCGTCGGGTAAATTTGGGGGTGCTCAAAATGCCCACCCCAAGTCGTACAAACCTTTTACCCAAATAAGAGAAGTGGGCTCCAAAAACCCCCCACTCCATCGCCAGCTTTGAAAAAGAGATTTTTCATCTGGGAAGTGTCATGGGGGGGGTACATTGGACATACAAATCTCACTGCCAAAAAACCCCTTGCTTACAAACAGTACCCTCGTTCCAACTCAAAAATCGGATTTTGTCTGAATGACAGAGGAAAATAAAAATTTTTTGAAGTGGGACCTTTAATGGGCTTGGGTCTCCCCTATTTCAGGATACGGGGGACATGTGTTTTTGTATCTGAAAGTTGTTTCCTGATTGATATTTCAGCACTGTTGGTGGGATAGAAGATTATCTTGGCCGGGTGGATTATTTCCCCAAAAAATAAAAAGCTTTTTTTAAAGTCCATACTTTGAAGGTTTGGGGTTATGTGGGAGAGCACCAATTAAATTTTGCAGTATTTTGGTTGGGGAAAGTACCGGGGGATAAATCCCCCAAAATTTTCTCCAGATTTTGACTTAAATGACCCCAACATTCAAATAATGCGCCTCTTGATTTTTCATGTGCAATTCAAATAGATCTAAAGTAAAAAAGGGTTCACCCCTTTTGTCTTACCAGAGATTTAAACCCCCTTAAAGTTACCCCTGAGGAAATTTTCTAAATTTCAGGCAAAAAGTCATTCTCTGACCAAATTGTGGGGAAAAAGTGAAGTCTAAGAATCGATAAAAAGCGGACGGTACGAATTTAAGTTACAAAGAAATGGTTGCTTTTCCGTTTGTGTTGCTTCAAAGCATTATGAAAGTTAGGCAAATTTCCCTAGTAGTACCCCGTGAAGTAGAGCATCATTCTCTGGTAGGAAAGGAGCCCCCGGTGGCCCTTTCTCTCATCGGGAAAAGAAATGCGCAAATTTAAAGACCATTTCTATTGGGCCAAAAAATGGGGCTGAAATCAGGGATTTTTTAAGCTTGTGACAATGTCAAAAGGGTGTCAACTAAGGGTAGAGTAAACCAGTGCCATTAAAGTCTAGCCTTTTTAACGGAACCATTTTTTCCCCGGTTCTATTGACTTTGGGAGGCCATTTTCCCTCCCTCTTCGAGGGTCCCGTTATTCTTAACCTTGATTGATTTTGCCACCGGTTTTCCAGAAGCATGCCCCTTAAAGAGATTGATTCCTATCTTGGGGCCCAAGCCCTTCTGGTGATTTTTCAAGGGTTTGGTAACCCCGGGAAATTTTGTTGATAGAGGAAGACAAATTTTTTTCCCAAAAAGGGAGAACTACATAAATTTTTGGGGGGAAGCCACTCTTTACTACTCCCACCCCTAGTGGGGAAAGGGGGGGGGGGAAAGGGTTTTATGCCACTCAAAAACCTCCTTAAGGAAAAATTTTGTAGTGACAAACCGCGTGAATGGGCCCAATTAGTCCCCAATTGTTTGCGATGCAGAGATTCCCAGCGATCGAACGGGTTTTTAGCCTTCGAGTACTTTAGGCGAACGTCCGGGGCCCCCTTTTAGTTTTTAAGGGGGCTTTTGGGGAAGGGCACAACCATAAAGGAGGAGATAATCTTCTTTTTCCCAAAATGCATCGAATTAAAAAAATAATTGGAAGAGGTGGCTAAAGCAGCTCGAAATGCTAGATCAGTCCCCCAAATTAAAACTTTCTTTGATTTAAAATCTCAGGAAGGAAATTTAGGAGGCGAGGAAGTCCTTGTACTCCTCCCTGATAACATAACAAATTGCCAGGGCTTGGAATGGCCCAATACTTCTTTAGTGCCGAACAAAATAAATTATTTATTGATGAAGGGAAAACCCAAGTTACTTCATGCAAAACCCATTAAAAAAGTATCATAGGAGAGCCCTAAGTTTCCAAACCCAAAAGTTATGGACGAAGAAAGTAAAATAGATGTCGAAACAAACCCAAAAATAGTTCAGAATTTCATTTTAGAAATAGATTTTAGTGATTTTAATTTCCTTAACTTAATGGAGAGAGTCATTTTGCCTGAGAAGACCAAACCCGATGTTTGTTCGATCTTTTAGCAAGCAGAAATCTGATATTTAAACATTAAATCAAATTTCCGGGGTATTTCATAATTCCTGGTTGCACCAAAACCCCGGAGCATGAGATTGAAATCAAAAACCCCAGAAAGAATTTAATCAAGATTTTCCCCCCTTCCTATACTCTAAAAGCCCACTTTGAAGGAATTGACCAATTACTTTAGCAAAAGGGGTTAACACTATCGTCCTCTCCCATTTGGGCTCCAGTAGTCATGGAAAAAGTCAATGGTACTCGATGGCTATAGATTTTCGGCTGTTAAATTCTGTAACTAATTTTCCATGTGAGCCAGCTTGCAAGGAAAAAAACTTTTATACATTTCAGATGTAAAATTTCTCTGAATTGGATTTACTAAAGGTTACTACCCAAATTAAAAATTTTTGAGAAAAACCCAAATTTAAAAGGCATTTCCTTACAAAAGGGTTTAATGGAATTTTGCCCAAACCCTTTGGGTTGGAAATGCTTGGCATTATATTCGCCTAATGCGCATTGTTTTTGCTGGGGTTAAAAAAGTTTTCCCTTTATTTTTATTTTCATTTATACTAGAACTTGGGAAGAGCACACAGAGGCTATTTTTTTGTATTTGAGAGATTACGTGAGCACAACCCCACGCAAAACCTTTAAGTGCAGAATTTTGGGGTTTTAAATTATCATACTTTGCTTTATTCTTGATGTAACTATGGCATCCAAAACTTGATAAAAAAAGGCATACTTGTTTTCCCCCCTTTCAAAGAAGACTTTACGACTTTCCCTTTGGGTTTAATTTTATTTTTAGAATGTTCATTCCACAAGAGCTTCAAACCCCAAATTCTTTATCAACTGTTACGTAAAAATGTTTGCGAAACCCTAAAGGGAGGAGAATTAAATAAAGTATTTGAAAAGTTAAAGGCATTTCTTCCAAAAACCCTATTAAAAATACCTGATGCTTCCCCTTTCCTTTGTCTTTTCGAAAAAGTTATGACTTTGGGTGGAGCCCTTCTTCTACCCGTAAGCGATGGTATCCATTTCCCTGTGGCATACGCTAGTCGAAAACTATTAGACAGAGAAAGGGGGTACTCAAACCCTCGAGAAGGAAGGCTTGGCTATAAATTCGGTTTTAAAAACCCATTTTAAAAACTATTTAAAGGGTCAAAAATTTACTTGGAAGTAACCAAAAGCCATTTAATTTTTATTAATAAATTAAAAGGGGGCAACAAAAGACTTTTACGGTGGTCGTTAAACTTGCAACCTTATCGGTTTCGGTTTTGGTTTACGTTGCAGGATGATAATCTTGGGGCGGATCTACTTAGTCGTTCCGGAAACTAATTGCCTTTTTCGAGATTAAACTCACCCTTTTAAAAAAAATTTTTTTGGAGAGATGCCCCTTTCGAAATTTTCATTTTAATTTTAAATATCGTATAACCCCCAAACTGGGATTTTCCCCGTTTGAAATTACTTAACATTCGCTTCATTCTTTGGGAAAAGGGAAAGAAATTAAGTTTTTTTCGCAAACACAAAAGTTTTAGATCCGTGGTAATAAATATTTTTTGGTTTGTTGAAGAAAGTGATAGGTATTAAAAATTATGAATTATTAAAAAGAAACTTAATGAAAGGAAAGCTCCCTTTATTGATGTATAACGTTGTAGTCTTGAGATAAAAGAAAACGGATAGTTTTGGGGGTTTTCGTGGAAAAAAGGATTATAATAGTCTGGTTATTGCACATGTTGAAAGCGTTTTTCTTTAGTTTTATAGGAAGATTTTAAAAAATCAATTGTGTTTTTTATCTATCTGCAGATAGATATTGAGGGGGAGCCTTTTGAAAATGTCGGGTTTTTATCCTTTAAAGTTTTGGCACATTACGGTGGTTCGCTATGGATTCGGGGTTTAATCCAGGTTGGGGTTCGAAATCAAGGGTTTAATCCAGGTTTTGGTGGGCGAATCACGGTTCGAATCCAGGTAATTCCCGATTTGGTTGTTGGGGTTTAGGGCTTTGGGGGGGGCCCCACTCTACCGACCATAGCCGTTAAAGGGGAGGGTTTTCCCCCCCTCCAAGTTTGGAATTGTTTATTTCTTTTCTAAAATCTTTCTTAATTGTCAAAGTATATGAAACAATATTTTTAT
>NC_051413.1:14782004-14782251 GCF_015228065.2 Penaeus monodon
TCGCCTCGTCATGCGTGAATGGATTATGTCTTTTCCTTTATTATATTTTCTTTTAAACTAAAAAACCTAAAGTGAACTTTTAAAAATGATGGGGAAAGGGGCTGGAAATAGAACATTTAAATATTTTTGAAAACTTTATACCTATATTTATATCTATGAATAAACTTGTAGACTGTTCTATTTGTTTACTTGTAATTCCTCAGAATTGGTAAATCCTCTATGAAACTAAAAGATCTTGGTATTTACA
>NC_051413.1:14783500-14784409 GCF_015228065.2 Penaeus monodon
ATCTCCCAGAGATCCTTTGCAGGATCTATCGCTTTTCACAGGGCATACGAATGACTCCAATTACATCTCCGGTTCCCCACCCACTCTTAAAACGAAACTGTGTTTTACTAATGTAATCCCTAGCCTTTCCTTCTAGTCTTTTATTCAGTACCCTAAGTAAAACCTTTGGCGCATGCGTAATTAGGCTGATAGTTCTGTATTTCCCACATGGAATTGTATTCACTTTCTTTGGCAAAGGTATTATGACTGCCTTTGTGAATTCTGCTGGCTAGACCCCTTCTTAATAAATTCTCTTGTATATGTCAACTAGCTCTGCTGTTCCTTCCTCACCTAAACCTGCTGGCATACCATCCACACTTACAGCTTTTCTGTTCTTTAAATCCTTTATTGCTGCCTAAATTTCGCTAATTGCACTGAACCTTGACAGTCATCAACTACCTCATTTTCTCTCTCTATCTAAAAAAAAAATTCCTTCAAAGATTTCCTTTCACTCTTCAGTGTATTGCTTCCATCGACCATTGATGTTATCTTTGTCAAAAGTTTTCCAGTCTCATCCTTAATAGCACTTCCACTATATGTTATGTTAGCTGTCTTACTTTATCAGACAGCAGATCTGATCAACTCTTTCATCCAGATCTTCGCATTTTTCTTTCCACCACTTGCCTTGCCTTTTCCGTTTCCCGCCTCAGTTCATTATTTAGCATTTTATCATCTCTTCAGATAACCACAACTTCTTTGCTGCCATACCATTATTTATCCAATTTCAGTCTTTGCATTTTCCAACACTGCCTCTCTCGGGGTATTCCAGTTACACGCAATGCTATTTTCCTTTTTATTCTCCTTGATTTTTTTTCAATAACTTAATTCTGATATCACTCAGTTGTTTTCTCCAAGTCCCATTTTAATCTT
>NC_051413.1:14784475-14784692 GCF_015228065.2 Penaeus monodon
TCTATACCTTTGTCGAACCAGGATATAGTGTGTCTCCTGGCTTTATCATTGTGTATCTGCACCTTTTTCATGCTCAAAACTGACAAAATTCAACAAGCCTTTGTCTTCTCTCTTTTTGGTACCATGTCCTACTTGCGTTCCATCCTTTCCTTCACCAATAACATTGTTCTAATCTCCCATTATTATTAAAATATAATTTCCCTCTTCTGCCTCAGTT
>NC_051413.1:14785059-14785961 GCF_015228065.2 Penaeus monodon
GCTACGATAGAGATACTGTGACCATTAGAGTGCGCCGCTGCTTCAGGGATCTGTTTCAACAAGTCAGCAAAATGGCTAGTGGATCTAAATAATTTCCTTAGGGAATATCTACCTCGATGAGGCATTTCTTTGTTCTATTACCTTGCATGGCTACTGAAAGGTATCAATTTCCATTTCCTTTCTCGGTTTAGCCAGTGATCCGCTGTGCCAGACTGTCGAACGCGCCCGTGATATGCATGTGAGGACTCTGAGGTAAGCACAATATATTCGAAGAGAAGCTACATTGCTTTAGTCATTTCTACTGTTATTTACTTTGAGATATGCTGAGTTAGTGCCTCGTCCTCTTCTGTGTTGGAAACGGCAGTAGTATCGTCAACAGTTGTGAGTAGGGATTTCATAGTCCTTATAAGCCTTGTAGGTTTAATCTTGCTTTGTGCAAGCCCATCCCTGCTGAAGTTGGGCACGCATTTCTTGTTCCCACTGTGGTTTTGTCTAGTTGGTGGCTTGATGAAGTTTTCGACGGCCAGTTTTGTGTATTGCTTTGTTTGATGCTGATTGATGTGCCTACGCCACCCAGTTCTGAGCTGTTGCCATGGTGCTCTAGAAGCAGAGTTGGCTATGTGGCTCCACTTTGTGAGTCTTGTGAGGGACGAAGTCGTCTTGTAGAACTGCTTTTGTCTTTTCATGTGCATTGCCTTTCAGAAAGTTATGACTGCCAGCATATCTGGGAGAGCTGTTCTCACTTCCCCACTATCCCCAACATCGGGGATATTCGAGGGAACTGGTTTAATGAAGGATCCTGGCATATGTTAGACAAAATCTGTGTGGATGTGAAGGTCAAGACATGCCTGAATGTCATAAATTGATCCAATCTCCCGTGAAGATCATATTTCTTTGTCTGT
>NC_051413.1:14786594-14786774 GCF_015228065.2 Penaeus monodon
GTGGGGGTGGAATAAGCTACCGAAACTACGAAAATTCTTTATATTAGTACCCATATAGACTTTGGGTTGTTACAACGCTACACCGCTTTTCGACGCAAAACGCCATGGAATGTTTTCTTAAGGAAACGGCAACATATGAGGTAAGGGGCCAGGCAGCGTCAATATCCATTAACATTTTTG
>NC_051413.1:14788529-14788706 GCF_015228065.2 Penaeus monodon
ACCTTTTCCACTCATTCTCTCTCTCAGGACCCCAATACCTCCCACTGCGCCGGTCAGCGCTGGGATAAGAACCTTACCCCGCCCCCCCATCTTTTCTCCACGGGCGATCCTATCAATTTCGAGCCACCTACTGTATATTATACTCCAGCCGCTCTAAAGAGCGAAGCCAACCAGAGT
>NC_051413.1:14788931-14789270 GCF_015228065.2 Penaeus monodon
TGTTATTGTCTGTATAGCAAATGGACATTGTTGGGATATCTGAGAAGCAGACATAGATTAGTAATTCCGATATTGCTGTTCGCAATTTCACAGTACGAGAGAATAACACCGGAGCATGTAATGGATTAACTTAATTAACAGCAAAATACACTCACCGTCTATGTAAGCATCTTAAAAAGGAATATCATCAGTTATGGAACATATCTGCGGTCGAGGTAAGCTATAGATCCTTGAAAAACATGAAGTCTACCTAGTAACAAAATGAGCACTTTCCTTCGATAAGTAGTCTTTTCCACTAACATTTTAAACAATTTATGTTATTCATAAGTGTGCCTGGAG
>NC_051413.1:14789728-14789887 GCF_015228065.2 Penaeus monodon
CTTTAGTGTTTTAGTTTTGCTATAACATATTTCATCTATGCTTACACATGACATCCGGACACTACTTGAATATCTGACGTGTGAGCAGTGTGCCTGTCTTATTTGTGAACAGAAGTTGCATTTGTTGTTTCGTATCTTTACGAATATACTGATCAAAGA
>NC_051413.1:14789922-14790292 GCF_015228065.2 Penaeus monodon
CAATAAGTGCCATGAGTAATGTAAGAAACTGAAACATGAATTGACGAGATGAGAATAATTGTTTCAATCTGCGCTTCTCTCTCTATCATTCCTCCTCTTTCGTTGTCGTATGTTACGTAGCCTCCAGTCCTTTCCCCTCTTCCTTGTCCTACATCAGGAGTTCAGCTTCGCGCTGATATTTCCCCGTCTTTTTCTTCCTTGAATCTAAGCCTCACGGCGTCCGCCTCCCTCACTCCGCTCCTGCGCTCCTTCTGTCCCTCGTCGCCTTCGTGTCGAATCGCTGGCGCTCTCTCGTTCTCGCGTATTTCTCTCGCTTTTCTTCATTTTTGTTACTGTCATTTTTGACACACTCTTGCATCTTTGAACTTAC
>NC_051413.1:14790419-14790723 GCF_015228065.2 Penaeus monodon
CGTTCTTCCGTGTGAACGTGCACACTGGCAGGCGTGTGGGGGCGGGAGCGAGGAGCTCGTTTGAGTGCCATCGTTACATGAGGTTTTCATCGGTAACCTTAGTATATTTGTTTTTAACCCTCTTGTGTAACCACAGAGGCCTGCACACCTGCACAGACCTTCCCGGGCGCCAACCCGCGGCTGTGAGGACGCTGCCTGATGTGAGGGCATTGTGATTCACGGTGTTGTTCCATATGGAGACTAGACCATGTAATCTCTTGATTCATGTAATAACGAGTTCGAACTTTAATGAATTTCCACTTGG
>NC_051413.1:14791710-14791805 GCF_015228065.2 Penaeus monodon
CGCATCAGTCGCCACGCTGCATAGGATTCGCCGCAGGCAACTCGAGCTGGGATTTCTGTGCGGCTGTAGTGTGGTAGTAAGGAAGTATGATGTAT
>NC_051413.1:14793384-14795083 GCF_015228065.2 Penaeus monodon
CCAAGTGGAAATTCATTAAAGTTCAACCTCGTTATTACATGAATCAAGAGATTACATGGTCTAGTCTCCATATGGAACAACACCATGAGTCTCAATGCCCTGATTAAATAGGTCGGTCAGTCAGTGAACACTACACTGAAGTTTAATTCGAGGAGAGGGGAGCTCCCACACGTCAGGCAGCGTCCTCACAGCCGCGGGTTGGCGCCCGGGAAGGTCTGTGCAGGTGTGCAGGCCTCTGTGGTTACACAAGAGGGTTAAAAACAAATATACTAAGGTTACCGATGAAAACCTCATGTAACGATGGCACTCAAACGAGCTCCTCGCTCCCGCCCCCACACGCCTGCCAGTGTGCACGTTCACACGGAAGAACGACAGACAAACACTGACACACACACAGACAAATAAGTAAATATGCATGTAGGTAAATATATAAATTAGTGGGTCTATTTATATTTTTAATTCTTTCTTTTCTCGTTTTTCCTTTTTCCTTATATTTTTGTAAGTTCAAAGATGCAAGAGTGTATCAAAAATGACAGTAACAAAAATGAAGAAAAGCGAGAGAAATACGCGAGAACGAGAGAGCGCCAGCGATTCGACACGAAGGCGACGAGGGACAGAAGGAGCGCAGGAGCGGAGTGAGGGAGGCGGACGCCGTGAGGCTTAGATTCAAGGAAGAAAAAGACGGGGAAATATCAGCGCGAAGCTGAACTCCTGATGTAGGACAAGGAAGAGGGGAAAGGACTGGAGGCTACGTAACATACGACAACGAAAGAGGAGGAATGATAGAGAGAGAAGCGCAGATTGAAACAATTATTCTCATCTCGTCAATTCATGTTTCAGTTTCTTACATTACTCATGGCACTTATTGAGAAAAGAAAGAGAAGGGAAGTAAAAGAAAACGAATCTTTGATCAGTATATTCGTAAAGATACGAAACAACAAATGCAACATCTGTTCACAAATAAGACAGGCACACTGCTCACACGTCAGATATTCAAGTAGTGTCCGGATGTAATGTGTAAGCATAGATGAAATATATTATAGCAAAACTAAAGCACAAAAGGATGTGCACAAACGCACACACGTCGCGTAAACGCTTGGCCGAATCATCTCCTCAGAGCCATCGAGCGGCCTGTCATCTAACGCTCTAATGCGGTCAGCAAAGGAAACCTACACTGCCTCAGCAAACGTTCTTTGAAGCTTCGCGTCAAGCCTTTGGAGGCAACCTTCAAAACAAGCGAAAAAAAAACCCTGGTCCAGCCCACGCACAAGAGCTGCTGACCGGCAGAGCCATTGTGGAAAATGTCCGAGTGATAACGCCCGGGATGAAAAAGAGACATCAAAGGCGCGCTTCCAGGCACGATTGGAAATTGGAGATACAAAGGCGGGCTTCCGCGCAGAGACGAGGACTGGGGAGGGGATTACGAGAAGGCAGCGCGACGAGACTTGTTCTGTGGCCAATTTGATCCGGCTGGGGTCGCGGCCGACGTTAGAGCAGTGCACGTGGGGTCTCAGTTCGGTCTCCGGCCGGCCTGACCCGCTCGAGCCGCGGCCGTGGCAGAGCCGTCGGCGCACGACGACGGTCGTCTGGAAAACGGGCTGACGCGACTGGATCGCAGAGCGCCACGCTGCGTTGGATTCGCCGCGGGCAACTCGAGCTGCGATTTCTGTGCGGCTGTAGTGTGGTAGTAAGGAAGTAT
>NC_051413.1:14795307-14795677 GCF_015228065.2 Penaeus monodon
GCTCCTGACACACTTATGAATAACATAAATTGTTTAAAATGTTAGTGGAGAGACTACTTATCGAAGGAAAGTGCTCATTTTGTTACTAGGTAGACTTCATGTTTTTCAAGGATCTATAGCTTACCTCGACCGCAGATATGTTCCATAACTGATGATATTCCTTTTTAAGATGCTTACATAGACGGTGAGTGTATTTTGCTGTTAATTAAGTTAATCCATTACATGCTCCGGTGTTATTCTCTCGTACTGTGAAATTGCGAACAGCAATATCGGAATTACTAATCTATGTCTGCTTCTCAGATATCCCAACAATGTCCATTTGCTATACAGACAATAACATCTCTCTCTTCCTCTCTAGTGATCTCTTTTT
>NC_051413.1:14795808-14796283 GCF_015228065.2 Penaeus monodon
CACACACACACATATATGTATGTTTATGCCTTTGATGCCTACGCTGGAGCGCACTTTCTGTGGCGAAGGTTTGTTGCGCCAGAAATCGACCAGACTAGGCGACTATTAAATCAGTTGTGTAAAATTGTCTAAACGGTCTGGCCGAGCGGCCAGATCCCTCGGATGAAGTCCAAATTATATAAATGAGCTGGGGACGCAAGGGCAATGCCAGTTGATTTGGACGGCTGACGTGTTGTCGAAGGCAAAGTGAACGAAATTAACGCACGGCAGAAATGAATATCGCGCATGTTAACGCTTTCCTGCTGGACCCAAGTGATTTTAGTATACGGAACTGTATATAGCATGTAGAATTGAGGACCTCCTCACTATTTTCGCATTCTGCCGAAGCACTATCATACTATCCAGTTTAACAAGAGCGGAGCAGCGAAGGAAATATGAATGTAAGAACGTGCGTATGTATGTATAAGTGTGAGTC
>NC_051413.1:14796365-14796519 GCF_015228065.2 Penaeus monodon
GAAACTCTGGTTGGCTTCGCTCTTTAGAGCGGCTGGAGTATAATATACATAGGTGGCTCGAAATTGATAGGATCGCCCGTGGAGAAAAGATGGGGGGGCGGGGTAAGGTTCTTATCCCAGCGCTGACCGGCGCAGTGGGAGGTATTGGGGTCCT
>NC_051413.1:14796761-14799332 GCF_015228065.2 Penaeus monodon
AATTGAGAGTTATAGCCAATTCATCTGCTCCGTACACTTAAATATTTCATGTGTATCTAGGTGTTTGCTGTTTGTGATTTTTGGAAAATTCACACATGAATATCCTTTGCTCGCATTCATGCCGTGGCTGCCTGCTCCGCTCTCAAACCACCGAAGCACCCAACTTTCGCTTAATGTCAACGTCCGCACTTCTCTCCTACAGCTCGGCTGTTGAGAGTTGTTGGATGTCTCACTGATTGCTGTAATGCCTCATTTATTAGTGAAGACCCTTACTCTTACATTGTTTCTCTTACACTTTGTTAATCCTGTAATATTCACTGCACACAAACCAATAGAGGCCAAGCACGTGAGCATGCATGGAGAGTGCTTGAGGCTTGGAGGCACTGTTGGCTGTCTTAAATCCATCTTATTGGGTTATGCTCCTCTCTGACAAGGGCGAGGGATCCGTCGCCTAGTGGCGGTTAAACCCACGGTCTTAGGCACGCACATTAAATATAGTTATCTTTTAATCATAATACAGATATAAACTTTTCTTTTCTAACAAGCCTATATATCCAATTCATTATATGTGCGAGTGAGTTCATGAAAACATGCAAAACACTTTGCATGTTTTGATTGCTCGACCCGAGGGCTTGCCTGGCTACGTACCACGCGAGTGGTGTCCTGCTTGTGGCAAGTCAACTGCCAATAAGGATAAGTAAGTGTTCCCAATCAGAATGACCGAATACTTGCCATCCCCAGTGTCTCGGTGATGACAGTTAGTTCACCTCTCTAGAGCCTACAATTCTAGCTAAAATAATTCGTACTGAGCTGGCAAGGAAGACATCGCTTCTGAAATTCCTTGGCACTGAGGATATGGCGAGTAAAAGGGAAGCTGTTGTCAATATTCTATTTTTGACAGCACTGTTGCCTCGACAATTAGAAGTGAGATCAATTGCCTGCACTGCACGTCCCGAAAAGATCGACGCACACTTCCTTGCACAGCAGCACAGGAGCAGACTACCCTGCAGCAAAGCAGTCTTACGCTCGACGACGGCGTAGTTCATTCATTTCAAATTCAATTTCACGAACCTCAGGAATACAGGAAACCAGCTAAACAATAAACTTAACAAAAAATATCAAATCGTCACCCCAAAGATCCAATGCGATCATTAATCGAGGCGCAGTACCTCAGGGTAGAAGCGACCTCTAAGCTGCCTGATCTGCAAAACCAGGGGTCGTTAGTGGCCTCCTGTCACAGAAAGCAATCCTGTGACTTCTGCCACCGTAGGGAGCACACAGTTCAAGAGTGCTAATCAAAGCTTAATCAAGAAAGACAGGAAAAATCTTGCAGAATTTTGTATCTGATTAAACACGTAACGCCATTATCGTTTAGATGCTTCAAAGCCTGTCTACTGGTCCACAACACCACAGACCATCGGGATTTGGTATTGGGCCACTGACAACTATGTACCCTCTCCTTCTACTCGGTCCCCATGGCCTCTGGTTCAATGTTACACTCCGAAACAGAGTTGGACGCTCTTATCCTTTCAGCTAATGTCTGAGTTTTCCAGACAAACATTGTTGATCTCACACATAACCATGTCATACCACATAACCCCGATATAATTGCTACTGCTGAGATTTGTCTAAATTCAATGGTTCCACAGAACCAGCGGACAAATCGCTGGTTTCTCGAGATGACACAGAAAAAAAACAGAACCAGTGTCACTTTTGGTGGTGCAGTCTGTTTCCGAAAGACACTCGAAATTCCATATCATGTGGAGCTCAAGTGTTTTTAAGGCTCTTATTGTTGCAGGTACCGTGACAAGGAGCAAAGATCATAGAGTTCCTACAGAACAACCTTCATGGACTATTACGACAATAGACCTACAAAAACATCCTAATAGTAGGTGGCATGAACCATCATCTTATTGCAAGATCCCATGAAGATCTGTTAACAACACATAGGCTGAACAACCATACTGATTTTCCTACCCACATATCAGGCTCCTCACTGGGCCCTGTTGTCCCCGACCTTCCTGCTGTTGCAGTACAGGAGCAGTGGGCTCTTCAGATCATCATGTCATATTTAGCATGGATAACCTGAAGGCCACTCATAAGGAGGCAATGACAAGAACCTTGGAACAAGGGCTGCTGGCAAAGTTTTCGTAGTGCCCTAGATAACGTGTGGGATTCCATTCTTACAAATGTTAATATACAGGCTATCACAGTCACTGAAGCTGCAAGAACGCTTTATACCTCACAAATTATATAGAGTTAAACCAGAAGATCAGCCTTGGTCTGGACACACATGTAGACTAGCAGCCGAGGAAAAACAATTTGAAATGGTTTTAAAGGTAATCCATGTACTCAGAACAAGTTGTACAGCAAAGCTGTCTGCAAAAGCATGAAACAGGTTTAGAAATGGTCCATCGATCTATGAAGACAAAATCTCCGTTCAGCTGGAAGTAAAGACAGCAACAGGAAGCTCCGAGTTTGTGAACCTGACCGCGCCCCTCCTCACCTTCCATCACTAACAAATCAGAGACTAAACACACTGGTCATCCGTGTCGATGAAGTCAAATAACA
>NC_051413.1:14799426-14799640 GCF_015228065.2 Penaeus monodon
GCCACCTTATATGAAAACTGTTATTAACAGCCAAAGTGGTCAGCTATCTGGAAACAGAATGTGCAATACATAAAAAAAAAAACACTCCCAGAAACTATTCTCGATCATGAGCAAAATCTACAGAAAATTTGTGGTGAACAGAATTTCAAGTAATCTTTGGCAGAAACCACTTACTTAGCAGCAAGCAGTTTGGATTTAGATCGAAGAGATCAGC
>NC_051413.1:14799739-14800048 GCF_015228065.2 Penaeus monodon
GGTAGAAAAATGGATTCTTTTGGCATCGAAGTCCCTTTAATGACCTGATCCCAGGTAAGGACTGATCCCAGTCCTTACCTAAAAGTGTGAAGAGAATATCAGCAACAGTAAAAAGGGAAAAGAAAAATCACAGCATGAAAAGATGTAAGTCAGTCTCTCATGCTTTCTTCTCGCCTCAGAAAGGCTCAGATACATGAACTGTGTCTCAATAAACAAGAGTGTAGCATTCTTTTATGGAGAGTTTTTAAGTAAGGCTAAAATACAATAAGGCAGCTGATAGATGGATATATTACGCACACACACACACGC
>NC_051413.1:14801887-14804675 GCF_015228065.2 Penaeus monodon
ATGGACACGCATCAACAGGTTGCAAAAGTGGCAACGAGATCTGAATACCTTTTAGATCTTGGGGTAACATGATTATGCGATCGCTGGGTCCTCTCGAGCGCTGACGCAGAGAGGAGGAGGAGGAACTCAGAAGGTTTCGACTGCGATTTCCTAGGAACTCGGGTCAGATCAGAGAGGCGGTGACACTAATTCGTTTGATTTTTTTCCCCCTGTTTAGGCTACATCAACTCTATTTGCTTATCATTATTATGATAAGCAAATAGAGAAAGTAGAAAGAAAAACCCGAGTCCCTTTCGGTAAAAAATGTTAATTTACGAACTAAGGCGAACCGTTCCATCTTTACGAGGTTATCATGCGTGACCTACTCACTGCCACGCAGTTTCTAACCGGTTTGGTGACCCTGTTTTACAATTTTTCGACCTTTTCCATAACCGAAAGAGGTCGTAGTTGTGCTAGAAGAGTTTTCTCCGAGAAGTTTGTGTGCGTGTTAGTGAAGAGGCGGGGGGTGGGGGCGTGATAAGGGTTCGATCAATAAACAGATGCGCGACACCACTTCGTCATTATTGTCATTATATTTGTTGTATGTGCATTCTGTGGGCGTGCAGGCGAGGATGGACATACCCTTATGATGTGTTAGAAGCTCGAGCTTCTGAATCTGGGGGCGCCGCCCACTCCCACCCGCAAAGTGTCCATGGCCGCCCACTGCGCAGTCTCCAAAATGACTGTCAGTTGCCGGACGCCCTAAACCTCTCTTTTTAGCTAACGCTCGTCTGTTAGTCCCAGCTTTTTGTTTTTCCCTTTTAACGTCACCTACGGAAGAGGTCCCCGGACCGCTGGCACGATGTCCTTGCCGGGATGTGGGTGCGGGCGTGCCAGTTAGCCCGCTGGCGACCTCCGGCATTCGGATGATGGCGCTGGCGGCAGCCATATTGTGATCTGAGTGTCTAAGACTGAAGGTGCAGCAGCTTACACTCCTGTCGAAGCTTACAGCCCAGAGGCTATTTGTGGCTCCTGACTGCTTTTTTCGGTGCCTGACGACGGAGACACAGCGAGAGATCTTGTGAACGCCCTCTTGGCACTGTGGTCATGGTGGACCTGCATGATGACGGACCAAAGATACGCGCCGTTGACACAGGTGGGTCATTGCTACAGCCTTCATTTCCCGTTTCATTGCTCTTTCCTGATTTGGGAAGCTGTCACGCTGTTTATCTGGACTTGAACTTGACTTCAAGACCACGCTGCATTGCGCAGGGAGGGACACTAAGGTGTTGCGAGTCAAGGCTGCATAGATTGCGAAGGGTCAGCTGCTTATGAGCTGCGGTGTAATTAAAAGGGCGTTTGACGGCCGACGTCTATAATCTTAAGCAAAGCGAATGCCTTCGACCTCTGTTGCAAGTAGGCAGGTAGGGTCATTAAGTGAGGCTGCTTCACTGCGCTTTTTCGTTCAGCCAAAAAGGGCGGATCGAAATTTCATTGTCAGGCGCTTGGAAAAATTATGTGAATTTAGTAACAGTTTTGGAAGTATGATAGAAGTTTGTTCTCTATTGTTTTTCACTTATGGAGAGTATTAGCTTGATTCTTTTTATAAGAAGGGGTCACCAAACGTTAATTAATATTATAAGTCATATTACATGTGATCTCTTTATTAACACAATTGAAAGGCACATCCAACCGTGATTCATCAATGTAATATGGCCTCAGGTACGAAAAACTTCGAGTGTCCTCCCAGGCAACCGGGCGAGCGTAGTCGGTTAACGAAAATTGCCAGCGTTGGCAACATTAATGCAACGACTGACATCAATAATGGCATTGCTGACAGGCGTGACAGCGTAACAGCTGGTAATGCTAATCAGCAATAGGGTAACAAGGTTCCAAAGCATTCCAGTGTTCCTTTGCTTTTTCGAACGTCACTGAACGGGAAAGTGATTTACTGCGATGGCTGCTGTGCAGAGACCCCTCGTTAACCCAGGATCATCTTCAGTCGTGTAGGATCTGCCTCATATCTGGCCTGTCTGTGTGATATCCTTGGTCGAGAGCTCTTAGCACAATGGGTCGTTTACTTGTATATTCTATCAAAGTTCTGATAAACGTATTTTAGAAAGCACGGTGACATGTTCTCTCGATCAGCCAAATGTGACATCTCTGGAATTTGTTCTAAATTCTGTATTTGACCAGGTACTTTATAATGAACTCTTAGGCTGCCTTTCTGATAAGCAATTGCGGGAAATGACTGCAAGTTGTTTACCTGTTTGATAGACCTACATGTTAATAACGGTTCTGACGAATACCAGGCTTTTCAGTCATGCGTGTAACACAATTTGGTGTGTATTGAATTTCATCACCCATCATATTATTTCAACTAAACTGTAAATGTCCCAGAATATACGTTATCTATGTATACACATTATGTTCTCGTAAACCACGGCAGCATCAGCGGATGTATCCAAGACAAAGATATGTTTTTCATTACATGTTAATACCACAATTCATTGACTCAGATCTCATTAAGGTACGTGTGCATATGTCTCGCGGAAAGAATGCATTACGATTTGCCCAATACCTTCATTTGAATATTACTTTTTATCCATTTCGAGGTGTGTGAATGTACAAGTGGTAGAAAATTTTGTTTTCTTATTCTAGCTATGCGTATCACTTTCAAATGGTCCCACAGAAAAAATACACACTTAATATATGCAGTGTACACACACTTTTGAAAAGGTGAACTTATTTACGGTAGATGAGGTTTGCTTACATACAGCAACGAGTTTGTTTACATACTACTCGTGCA
>NC_051413.1:14805951-14806453 GCF_015228065.2 Penaeus monodon
GGTGTGAATAAAAGTTGACAGCCAATCCCAGCTTACGTCTGCAACTGCCATCCAGCGGAAGTGGATGCAGTGGCAGGCCTGGTGAAGGGGGTTGTGGGCGTTCTGTAATGTAATTGCAATGATGCAGGTGATTCTTTACTGTGTTACTGAGACTACGTAAAATGCCTCCTCCGCCACCAGCTCCTCAATCTCAGTATCTATTTTTTTCCATCCCTGGCCATCTTACCCCCCACCGCCGGGGCCCCTTTCCCTGAAAGCCCCCGTCAGTCCGAATTACTTGAAAGGATTCGCCGAGGTTTCCCGCTAGTGACTTCCTGCGCAACGTCGCGGCCGCCGGAAGAGTCCTTCGAGAGTTCTCGGTACCGCTGTGTTTATTTGTGAAGGCAATATTTTACGTGACTCTGTGATTATTTGTGATTTATAATGGTCATTATGTGAAACTGTCTCCTTTTTCTATGATTATATTAGGATGTGTTTCCGTCGATTTTTATGCGAAAGTATC
>NC_051413.1:14806706-14806789 GCF_015228065.2 Penaeus monodon
GGATATCTCTGATTTTAGTTTGCTCGCGGATTTGCGCAGATGGTATGTGGTCGCGCCATGTGACGCCGAGCATAATTCTCTCG
>NC_051413.1:14806834-14807069 GCF_015228065.2 Penaeus monodon
TCTCTGACCTGTAGGTGACCGTGGGTGTGATGCATTGATCATAGACTTGTCGTTTTAGGACCAATGGAAATTCTTTGTTTTTGAAGATTGCGCTCGCTTTGCCAAAGGCCTGCCATCCGAGTGTAATTCTCCTTTTGATCTCTTGTTCTTTGGACGCGTTCTGCAATGAAATGTGTTGGCCAAGATAGGTGTAATGGTCCACAACTTCGATTGTGTTGTTGTCGACTTGGATCTG
>NC_051413.1:14807127-14807262 GCF_015228065.2 Penaeus monodon
TTCATGCTCAAGCCGACCTTCAAACTTTCTCTGTTCAACTCTTTTAGCATCTGTTGAAGTTCTGCTACGGTGTCTGTGAAAACTATGATGTCGTCGGTAAAGCGTAGATGGTTTAAACGCTCACCGTCGATTTCT
>NC_051413.1:14807443-14808207 GCF_015228065.2 Penaeus monodon
AGGTAGCGAGTTTGTCATAGACTACGTCTCCGGCCGCTTCGATCAGATCGATGGTGATGTTGTCCGGCCCTGGTGCCTTTCCTTTTTTGGATTGTTTAACTGCTAGTTTTACCTCCCAGTCTTTGATATCAGGGAATTCGTGAAACCTCTGTTGTATCTCAGGTTCTTCGGGGATTGGTTTTTGTTCTGTTGGTGGTGGTGGTGGAGGCTCTGGGCGTGTTGATGAGTACAGCTTTTCGTAGAACTCTTGTGCTCTGGACACAACCCGTTCACGATCTGTTGTAAGGGTGCCGTCTTCTTCACGTACGCCTGTTAGATGGAGCCTACCTCTGTTCAGTTTTCTTTTCGCCATTTTGAAACCTTTCCCTTGTCGGATGACTTCAAGGGCAGTCACCGTGCGAAATTTTATCAGATCTTCTCGTTGCTTTTTTCTGATGAGTTTGTTGATTTCTGCTAGTTCGATTTTTTCTCTTGCATTTGTTGGTACTTTGAGATTTCTCTTCTCCATGAGATTCTTTGTTTCATCTGAAAACTTGTCGGTTCTTTTGGAAGTGGTTTTCCAGTTTTTTTCCGGCAGCGATTGGTTTGATGATGTTGTTGTTTAAGTCGTTGACATTTACCTCATTGTTGTTGTTTTCTTCAAGCTCTTCCAGAACGGCAAAACGATTTTTGAGGTCTATTTGAAAATCTTTCTCGAACTGTTTTGAAACTGGTAGTGGTTCTTGTTTTGAGTGACACAGTTTTTGTCTTTCTAATTTTGTATC
>NC_051413.1:14808452-14809051 GCF_015228065.2 Penaeus monodon
TGTATCCGAAGGGACCAACGCAGTCCTCATCTCCATTCCCAACTTACGCATTGAAGTCGCCCTTTATGATGTTAAAGTGTGCTTTCTTGCGTTGTAGTGCGGTTCGTAAATCGTCAAGAGCATCCTGTGATGATAGTGATGTTGGAGCATAGGCTTGTATGATTTTGATGTCGTACCGTTTTGAGATCTTAATTGTGACTGAAGCAACTCTGTCCGACGTCGCGTGAAACTTAGTGATGTTGCCTTTTAGTTTCTTGTGAATCAGGAATCCTACGCCTCCTTGTTTCTTGTCGTTTCCTTTGTGGAATAAAATATGTTGGTTCGGAAGTTGGATCGCGTTTTCGCCTGGCCTTCGCATTTCGCTTATGCCGATCACATCCTATTTTATCTTGCTTATTTCGTTCTCGAGGTATTCAAGGTGGTAGTCCTCGGACAAAGTTCTAACTTTGTACGTAATTATGTTGAGCTTGGTGGCTTTGGCTTTAGTTTTAGGTTGCTTGGTTTGGATTAGTCGCATTTTCTGCACATCGCCCCTACCCACAGGCAATGCGGTTGTGCCTTGATTTAATTCCGCTGACCCAACCCGTGTGTTTGTTTGT
>NC_051413.1:14809241-14809562 GCF_015228065.2 Penaeus monodon
ACGACGAGGATGCGAAAGTATAATGACTGTAAAAAGAGTTTTAGCGAAAAGTTATAACGGGAAACTGCCACGTGATTTGTGGTGATGAAAATTTCATGTGACACAGGCGGTGGTGGCTGGTGAGGACATCGGGTGTTTATACGAGGCTGATCAACATTTCAAAGCTTAGTATGTTTTACAGTAGTGGCAGCAGATGGCTGGCTGTTTTTGGTGATTTTAATGAATGAATTCGGTATGGTAATTTTAATTGTTCTTGGTGAATTATGAATGCGTTTGTGTCTAATGAATGGGGTATTACGCTGATTATTATCATTCCCCCAG
>NC_051413.1:14809858-14811446 GCF_015228065.2 Penaeus monodon
CAACGCAGTATATTCAAGCCGTGGACTGATCTGGCCCTTGAACAGCGTAAAAATTCCCTGAGGACTCAACAGGTGTAGTCTACGTCGGACGGCTGTCACCTTCAAGGACGCTCTTTTACAGACCATATCTACACTGAGGACTTGAAGGTGAATCCTCGAGTGGAAGGGAGTTCTTGTCTATTAAAGTCTTGTCATTCCTGACTGGCGCGGCTGAAAAACGGTATATAACCATGGTTTGGGCTTCCACTGTGGATTGCACATAACTTTAAAGGCATATCTCTTGCTACGACTTTTTATCCTCACGCTGGTATGAAACAAAGAGAGAGGCGGTCATCAACTTGTGCTAAGATTTCAGAATGTTCCTCGAGCTTATCATCGATATAAATTTACTGATGCCTCTACCGGATTTCCTGGGGCGATTTGTCATCAAAGAGCCGCAGGGGGCTACTGCTTTTGGCTATGGCTGAGTGAGGAGTCGTCGTTGCCACATTCGCTGGAGATGTCAAAAGTTATTGCCCTGACAGTTTTTACTAGGCAGTAGACGGAGGTCGATCGAAAGCCAGACTGTCTGATGAAAATGAGATTGCGGTTTACCAGGTGTTCCAAAAGCTGTTCGGAAATTATATTTTCAAATACCTTGCTGGTGCGTGGGGAAAGGGGGATGGGCTGGAATGCATAGGATCGGTCTGCTTCTTACGGAATGGGACCTCCCGTGTGTCATTCCGATCGGTTGCCAGGCAGTTCCCTTCAGTGCATCGCTGGAAGAGGGACGATATTGGTGGATATAACTCAAGTTGCACACCTGCGGCGAGCGTGTAGGCTGGCATTATCTGAATCTGCTGCCTTTTTTCTGTTTACATTCTGCAGTATCTTTTACGTTCTGGTGTGGCGGCCTTGAGGACAAGACAGGTCTTCGTGACAAAATAAACTGGAGGAATTTTAACATCCGGCACTGTCATTTTTAAACTGAGTAAGCTTCCTATATTTAATTAATTTACTTATTTTTTGCTAGTTGCTTGAGGCGGCTGTTGTAAAATGGAGATATTGTAGGCTATCGCACGTCCCCTGCGCGCTGTGAGGAGTGGCCGCCAGTCCTTCCCGTGTCCTCTCAGTTGACAATTTCCTCTTCGTGTCTTCTTGCCAAGTGTCACAACCCCGTTTACAAGTGGCTTTCATTTCTTTATCGGCATTTTATATAGAGCTCTGCTATGTCTTGTTGGAATGGCTTTGTATATTTTCCGCTATATTTTTGGAGGCAAGAAGACGTCTGCAACGAAATTGGGCTTAGTCCCGTGCTTTTGTGATGAACGTCCGTAAAGGAACACATTTCTTCAGCATTGTGGGAGGCGTTGGCGAGGAGGGAAGCTCTCGCTTGCGTCCCCGTCAGAAGAACATCCCAGTCCAGTGACTGAAGTTCTGCCTTCCTATTTGGCCAGCTTGCACGATTCCCACGATTCCACACTTTTCTTTGTTATCTTTCGTCAGCTGCAGGGAGAAGGCAAAGCTGCACGATTGGAACAGGATTCTTATCCCGATAGGAGCTCGATCCGACCACTTAGGAATGCTGATCTTCCTAAGTTTGATAGAG
>NC_051413.1:14812287-14813097 GCF_015228065.2 Penaeus monodon
GCTCTCCTGTATCACATAGATGACCTGGAGCCCGAAAATTTCCGCACGTGCCGAGTAAGTAATCAGTCACGTGTCGCGGCGAATAGGGCGCGAAGAAAGGCCGCAGACAAAGGGCTCGGTGCGATCGCGTAGCCTCGCTCAGGGGCGGGCGTTGCGTCAGGAACACGGGGTAAGGGGAGAGTATGCAAATTTGAATGAGATCTTGCTTTTTAAAATTTATTTCGGTTCTGTGAAAATGCTTTTTTGATTGTACTCCACAGTTCTCTTACCTACTAGAATGTTCAAGTGATTAACGGAACTTGTGGACCTAGGAGCTAAAGGCAGGAGTATCAGGCGAATAGAACTTTATACATTTTCCCAAATCACGTTCATGGGAAATTTTGGTGGTAAACGAGGTAAAGAAAATTGGCAAAGGATGGCGCGTGAGAACTCGGATTAGGGCAGCGAAGCATGACGTCTCTCACATCGTGCTGCTAAAGTCATGTTTTGAGAACTCATAATGATGTTTACTACCCCAAGAATGGGCGTTTGTTAGGCAGAATGACTCGAAGGCATCCCATTAGTACGTCAGGTCGATTTATCGATAAGGCCTCGTCGGGCGCCTTCAAGGCCAGCCGACGTGCCCTTCGCAACCTCTCGCGGCACAAGTACCGATTTCTGCGGACGGACGAAGGAGGAAGTGCCGGGGGGGGGGGGTTAAGGCCTGGCGACCGGGGGGGGCACTCATGTGTACTGGAGGGGCGCCCACGGGTCAACGGGCCCTCGCACGACGCTCTGTCTCACGGGCCGAGAAGGGGTCAGGAATATACG
>NC_051413.1:14818293-14818829 GCF_015228065.2 Penaeus monodon
CGCCGGGCCCGAGCTGTTACGGGCAGTTCGGCCTAACAAATATTTACCCGGGCGCCGCGGAGAAATGTGTGCGCGGCTGCCGCCCGGGCTGTGCCCCTGGAACGAGGGGAGGGGGGTCACGTGCACCCTGCCTGCTATCACCGGTGAAGATCTCTCTAAACTATACGTGATTTTAGATGGGTTAGATACGGCGATCTGAGGCTACACATGTGCTCATATGTGCATATGCGTAAGTTCCTTATTCTCGTGTACATAATTTAAGAGAAGAAGCAGTCTGCTCAAAACTCCCACATTCGGCACCACACATGGAAGAGCTAATAGCAAATGAATCGTGTCACTTGTCGCGTTGCGTCACGAATGATTACGAAACAAGTGGCTTGACGCTGCTCTGCCTGACAGCTGCGCGGCCGAAGGGCGCGAGGACTTTATCAAATTGCCTCTGCACAGAAACTGAGGCCGGGCGGGGGAATCCACTCGCAAAAAGGGGGGTGGGAGACAGATGCATTAAGGCTTACCTGTTCATTTATCCTCTCAGT
>NC_051413.1:14820445-14820542 GCF_015228065.2 Penaeus monodon
TTTTCGAAGAAGTGACGAACAGACGAATACTTGATACTTGGTACTTGAGCAGAAGGCAATTTCTTGTACGTCTTTACTTGCGGTGGACGTTACGCGT
>NC_051413.1:14820981-14821158 GCF_015228065.2 Penaeus monodon
TTTAGATTGACAGATATAGGTAAATAATTTAGAAAACAAAATATTGATATTTTAGACAAATACTAATGGATAGATAGAGAGGAAGACAGTACATTTCAGATTGATTCAAAGGCAAAATATTTTTTCCACATTTTCTTTCTACCTCAGTCTCAGCCTACTCTCACTGCTTTGTCCTGA
>NC_051413.1:14821503-14822362 GCF_015228065.2 Penaeus monodon
AAGGGCCAGCTTGTCCCTGCCGCACGTCTTCTCTTCCCGTCCAGCGGCCACGCCAAAAGGCTCACGAGAGACACAGGGTGCCGCTCAGTGGTCGTTCGCGCTCGTGCACCGGATCCGTTGTGACGTCAGTAAGGCTGATGGCGTCACAAGTTACGCCGAACGTGCGATTAGGTATCTGCCTGGGCTTCTGTTTCTATCCGATCGGCGAAAATTTTTGGCTCCGAATAACCTATTGGGAGGAAATAGCAACTTGTTGCGCACTGGGCAGACGTGGAAGTGATGGTAGTTACGGTTGAATCATTGAATAATGATAGCGGGCTGGGATTTGTGTCTCCGGCGGCCGCCATATTGATTATTCTTAACATGGAAGCCGACACAAAGAACTGTATTAAGAACAACAGTGGCATCGAAACCGATAATCAGTTTGCCAAATATTTTTTCAAGAAATGATTATTTTTTTAAACATCTAAGTTTATATCTGTGCCATGGATCATATAGATTTCCACTTTCACTTCACAGAGCGAATACAGGGCAAATAGAACAAGACGTAGAGAGAGAAAAAAACACAAGAAGTGGAAGACTGAAAGGCATATCTTCTTCATCGAATAATTTACTTTATCAACATTTATAGATCGGCTCACCTCCTCCCAAAGCTGCGTGTAATCCTTACTTCCTTGTATCGCTCTGACAACTTTTCCTCTGCAGTTGTTACCTGGAGCAGCAGATATTGCTTAGAAACATGTTGGAAAGCAAGGCGAGAGACCTATAGTTAAGAGAGATCACGAGAAATAGAGATAGTTGCATTTAAATAGGATGGTAGGAAGAATGAAAGATAAAAAATGGTAGAGAGGTTTAGGGG
>NC_051413.1:14822651-14822769 GCF_015228065.2 Penaeus monodon
TCACGCAATATATAGATCCTGATCTTGTCCAAATCCCAGATAAGATATCCCATGACGTCATTCTTCGTGACCAAATTGACCTTAGGTATATGAGAGAGTGAGGGATGAGCGGAAGTGT
>NC_051413.1:14826740-14826990 GCF_015228065.2 Penaeus monodon
GATTTTGTTTATAACATTTAAATTGAAAATTAAACAATATAGATTTTATACACTGGATTACATACAATGTAAAACATACAATTTACAGTTCAATATATTAAAATACATATGGTCACATTCAATAAACCTTTAAACACAATATATTGTGTGGTACATTTTCATAAAATTAGACAAGAAATTATATACAATGAGTCACATAAAATATATTTACATATTCAAAGTAAGATACATGAAAATCAATATGATTCAC
>NC_051413.1:14827173-14827341 GCF_015228065.2 Penaeus monodon
TACTTCTCTTACAGTTAAAACATCAAATAAAAATTCAGGAAACTGATTGTTCAATATTTTATATCATAAAAGCATTTATTTTCTATCCTCAGCGACTTTAGCAGCGAAATTTTGTAGCTTCTGTACTCTTTTATTTTGAGTTGTATTGGTCACTCCCCAAACTCGCGA
>NC_051413.1:14828422-14828561 GCF_015228065.2 Penaeus monodon
ATATCACAGTATCACAATCCACAAGTTCCGGCCGAAATATGCAATTTGCATGTTCATAATCAAAATTAAGTCCATTAATGTTTTCATTGTCATTTGCATTAAGATTCTCTTGTGTTTTTTCGTACACGTGTCTACCAAT
>NC_051413.1:14828781-14831531 GCF_015228065.2 Penaeus monodon
GCTCTCTTAGAGTTGAGCAAGAGGGATTGCATTTAATATTTTTCTTCAGTGTGTCTGGCTGTCATTGAAACCTTTCTTTCATCATCTATCCATGGAGCTGAGGGTCTTGTTATTTTCCTTGTCACAGTTGGTGCACAGATGTTTATACATTTTAGGAAAACGTCATTTAGAGTTTGTACTTGTATATTGACAACATCTGTATGCAATATTTTGTTAAGTGTAGGAGCCTCATTTAGGAGTAGATTGCAAAAGTTTTCTCGATTGTAGTTCTTCAGGCACCTAAATGTTTGAAATACTGGTTGTCTTTTTGTTTTTTCAATATTTAAAGTAGCAGCTATCAATTCGTGATCTGCAACAGGGTTAGGAGTGATTTCTATGTCCGTTGTGATTTCACAACGGACTATGAGTGTTGCAGATGAAAGGGCTATCCTAGTTGGTTTGTTTACCATTTGCGTTAAATGTAAATTCTTAATTATCTTACACATTTTGTTGTCTGGGGCCAATAAATTATAATTAAAATCTCCTACAATTATACGAGGCTTGTTGCGTAGGCAAATGCTTCGGAAAATATCCGAGATGTATGCAAAAGAAGGAGCGTGGGCATGAGCATGGCGATAGATACAGCCGGCAATTAGAGATGGCAATTTTTTGCACTGGATTTTAATCCATAAATCTTCAACACCATCTATTGCTTCAGCACCTGTGCTAAGCTGACTAGACTTTAGGTCGTCTCTTACATAGACACACTCCTCCCCGCGTCATGATCTTTGCGATAAATAGTATATAGTGAGGAATGCTCACCAGAGAATCACTTATGCAAGGGAGAAGCCATGTCTCACTTATGCAGAGCACATCAATATGATTTTCTTTTATCAATATTTCTATTTCTTCCTTATTAGCAAGTAATGATTGCGCATTTATATGTGCAAGTTTTATTAGCTCCTTAATCAATTCAGGTGAATGACTATCGGCTCCTCCTTCTTGGCCAAGATCCTATTTGTCATAAAAGTTGCAGAGTTTACTCTTATGTCCATATGAGTGGCAGGGTGCACATTTCACCTTATGGTCGAACCTACATTGAGACTGTCGGTGATTAAATTCCTCACAATTATAGCATCCGCTTCTCTGATACCCATGGCGTTGCCTAGTCATTTCTGATGGTATTCTATTCCATCTAGAATTACTATTTCGATTGTGGTTATTGTCCCAAGAATTCCTTTGAGAGGTTTGCCTTTTTATACCATGATGGTGTAAAGTGTTTTCATTTGCCCTCTGTTCCTTATGAAATGGCTGTCTGTCGTTGTTACGCTCAGCTGAATTCAGGGGATTCACTTGTCGTCTGTTTGTGTCATGCAAGGACTCGGTTAATTTAAGATATGGACATTGTTTTCTAATGGTTTTCAACAACCTAACTACACCATTTCTATTAAAAAATATACCTTCATCATCATTTTCCATTTTAAAACCCATTTCATCTACATCGCCAGTACCAAATCTAAAGTTGAGATAAGTAGAGATGATTTTGATTCCATTATTTGAGCTTCATTCCTTTAATTTAGTATTGTATTGACTGATCCTATCATCAGGATCGTCTAAACCTAGAGTTGGTACCAGTTCACATACAAATATCTCCATGGTATCATTCTTCTTTTTCAAGTCTAAAATTAGAGATCCAAATTCATCCAGAATATTATCAGCACTCACATCCTCCATCGGTTCGTGGACCCCGCAATAAAGAATACATCTGGCTGGAGTCCAGTCCAACTTCTCGTTGATTCACCACCGCACGAGGTCCATGGTGGCTCCTTGGATGGTCCTGATGGAGCAGTTCGTCGCGAGATCCGAGGCCTTGTCACTCAAGTTGGTGTCACCAAGGAGCAGCGTTTTCTCGGGTTGTCGAAGGGGGGACTCGGGCATTCCAGAATCTGTAGAGGCGGGGTTGTGTTGCCCATTGCTTACTTGCTCCTCTCGGGTGGAAACACGATCGTTCAACCTGTTGATTGTTACATAGGCGCTTTGAACCATCTTGTTAATTTCTTCTATTTCGGCATCTCTACCAGGATTTGTTTAAGTGAGTCTCCTGATTCTTCTTCCTCTACTCGCTCATGATTTGATTGTTGTGCACCCATTATCATGTCGACAAGTTTGTCTTTAGTAATCCAAATCTTGGTTAATCCCATGTTCCGACATTGTTTTTGCAGCTCCAACTTGGTAAAATTGTTAAATAAATATTCCCAAGTTGGATTCTCGAGAGAGGGTTCCATGCTGCTAGCGTGCGGACAAGGGAGAACAATGCGCGGGCTTGGTACCATAGCGCGCGAGAGAAGTATGACAGCACACGAGCCGAGAAGACAGCGCGCGGTCCAGGAAAGAGAGTGCGCGGGCCAGGGAAGAAAGCGTGAGGGCTTTGGAAACAGCGCGCAGAACGATGTACGATGATATCTCCGTAAGAAGGGGTGTGTGATGAGCTGGGGGGTGCCGCTTGGGAGAGCGAATGACGGGTAGATCTAGGGGTAGGCGCAAATTTGAAATCCGACTTGAGGGAGGGTGGGGCAGTCACTTTCTATTTTTTCAGATATTTTTCAGATATTTTTTTTCTAAGTCCATAAAATCTTTATTTCCAAGTCCAAAAAACTAGCTAAGGCTGATCACTGTATGTTCATATCAGTGCTTAGTCTGGGAGTTCTATGTGAGAAAAATCCAATCAATCAAGGTTTCAAACAGAGCACCAAGCGAATGTAACTACCTCT
>NC_051413.1:14832474-14833227 GCF_015228065.2 Penaeus monodon
TAAAGGAGAAGGGGGAAGAGGGAGGAAGGGGACGAGATAAAAGGGGAGGGGGAAGAGGGGAGGAAGGAGAGATTAAAGGTGGGAGGGGGAAGAGGGAGGAAGGGAGAGATAAAGGCGAGGGGGAAGAGGGAGGAAGTTGAGAGATAAAGGTGAGGGGGAAGAGGAGGAAGGAGAATAAAAGGTGAGGGGGAAGAGGGAGGAAGGAGAGATAAAGGTGAGGGGAAGAGGGAGGAAGGAGAGATAAAAGGTGAGGTGGAAGAGGGAAGGAAGGGAGAGATAAAGGGGAGGGGGAAAGGGAGGAAAGAGAGATAAAGGCGAGGGGGAAGAGGGAGGAAGGAGAGATAAAGGTGAGGGGGAAAGGAGGAAGGAGAGATAAAGGTGAGGGGGGAAAAAAGGGAGGAGGAGAGATAAAAGTGAAGGGGAAAGGTTAGGAAGGAGAGATAAAGGGATGGGGGAAGAGGTAGGGAAGGAGAGATAAAGTGAAGGGAAGAGGGAGGAAGGAGAGCTAAAGGTGAGGGGAAAGAGGGGAAGGAGAAAAAGGTGAGGGGGAAGGAGGAAGGAGAGATAGAAGGGGAAAGGGAGGAAGAGAGTAAGGTGAGGGGAAAGGGGGAAGAGAGATAAGGTGAGGGGAAAGGAGGGAGGGATAGAATGAGGGAGAAAGGAGAGAGAGAGAAAGAAAGATGAAGGTGAAGAGAGGGAGAGAAGGATTAAAAATGAGGGTGAAGCGAACGAGGGCTGAGTAGCGATTTAAAG
>NC_051413.1:14834778-14835034 GCF_015228065.2 Penaeus monodon
TAAATTACTGTGGTATAGGTAACCCCAGAATAAAAAAATTTGTTCATCAACAAAAAAACAGCCCCATTGG
Organism: Penaeus monodon; assembly: GCF_015228065.2. NCBI lineage: Eukaryota > Metazoa > Arthropoda > Malacostraca > Decapoda > Penaeidae > Penaeus > Penaeus monodon. The sequence goes on from NC_051413.1 coordinate 14,834,849, forward strand.
GGGTTCCGTCTCGCTCTCGCCCACCTCCTTGTCGGGGGGCCCCTGGGTTTTTTCCCTGAACAGGGTGGATGTAGAGCAGGAAGGGGGGGGGGCAAATGAGGATTAAAGGGGATTTTGGGGTTTGGAGTGAGAGTTGTTTCTAGATAGAAGTAGAGAGAAAAAAAGAGAAGAGAAAAATAAAAAGGA
>NC_051413.1:14835550-14836039 GCF_015228065.2 Penaeus monodon
CAGTTACGATACCGGAAGCGTTTTTTAAGATTCAATCCCTTGAACCCCAAAGTTTGAAAATTTTTTTTAAATTTTCTTTATTCAGTTAGACGGAATTTAAAAAAAAAAGTTTGAAAGGGCCCATTGTTTAACCCTTTGATGCAGCCATGGTAATGAAGATATATCAAGAGCATTTTTGGGCAGAATTTTCCCCCCTTTTATCTTTTGTTTTAATATTTTCATTCTTCAGTTGGGTACAAAGGCCAAATAGTTACAGTAATTAGAAAGGAACACAAGTGTTATTTTAATCGGAAGTTACATTTCATTTGTTTGTTTTTCCTTTTTTTAATTGTAATGCATCTTTCTTTTTTTTCTTTCCTGAGGCTGTCTCTGTTTTTGATTTTTTTTTATCTGTGTGGGTGTGTGGGGGTGGCGTGTAGTGGTTTTTTGTCAATCGTCAGTCAGTACCTTCTTGTGCTCGTTATCTGCGGCGTCGTTGTCTTTTCTTTT
>NC_051413.1:14836345-14836519 GCF_015228065.2 Penaeus monodon
AAAAAGCGAAAATGCGGGGTAGAAAAGTTTCAGAGAGTGACAATTAAAGTTCTTGACAGAAAAACTTTATAAGAAGTTTTTTTCGTTCCAAATATGTCAACATCAGCTTCCTTCCTTCTTGTACCCCCTCTTGGGGATACAACCCCACTCCACCCTTTGGTACACAGACCCTTT
>NC_051413.1:14836539-14836966 GCF_015228065.2 Penaeus monodon
TCTTCTTCCCTAACCCCCCTTAATTCCCTTTGCTCCATAGCCTCCGCATAATTGGACCAAAATTCCCTTTTTGCTTCAAGTTTTTGGCACCACAGTCCCCCCCCCCCCCCCACCATTCCTTAGTACCATAGCCTCCTGTCAACTTGGGACCAAAAAATTCTTCTTAATCCCCAATGCTTGGTAACCCCAAAAGGCCCCCACTCCTCCTTGGTACCACAATACCCCCTTATCTTGTTCACATGTAGGACCTCAGAACAACCCCCCTGACCCCCAAGCTTCAAACCCCCCCCTCTCCCCCCCCTCGGTACCACAGCCCTCATTCTGAATCGACAACCCCACCTTTTTGGTACTCTTCACTTCCCCTCAAATCCCCAAAACCCTATTTCTTCAAAATTACCCAATCTACACTTCCTTTTGCCCACCTGAG
>NC_051413.1:14837012-14837087 GCF_015228065.2 Penaeus monodon
TCATCTTTAAAAAAAATTTTTATCTTTTTCTGATCCCTAGTCAACAAAAAAAAACGATGGAACACATTTCCCAGC
>NC_051413.1:14837134-14837505 GCF_015228065.2 Penaeus monodon
CCAATTTATATCTTCTTTTATCCTTTATCGGCTTTTTCTTTCTTTTTTTCGTTACTATCTACAGCAACTAGAATTTATATAAGAGTATTATATTCTAAAGGCTATTTTTTTAGTAACTTATTGCCTATTTTTCTTTTTTTCTCATTATTGATGTAAAGGGGTTCCCGTAAATTTCCGAAGAGATTTTTGACTAAATTCCTGGACAATAATTTCTCTATAATCTTCACAGGGGCTTTCAATCTTAAAAAAAAAAAAAAATCTGAGATTTTCACTACGGTCCATTAATCGTCAGCAACATTTATCGGTAACCTGTCAGTAACACACGCACAAAACACAAACGATACAAACAGAACCACAAATATGTATAGTAC
>NC_051413.1:14837627-14837717 GCF_015228065.2 Penaeus monodon
GTAAAGTAATAAATAAATAAAATTATATTATAAATTAACATATCTATATCATATCTATTATCTATCTATTATTATCATTATCATCTATAC
>NC_051413.1:14837821-14837891 GCF_015228065.2 Penaeus monodon
TGAGGAAGGATAAAAAAATATATAAATTGAGGATAAAGCAAAAAAAAAGAATACTGACGCAGAAAAAAGT
>NC_051413.1:14837913-14837997 GCF_015228065.2 Penaeus monodon
TTGTTAGAAAAGGAAACAAAAATAAGGGAAAAAAAAAGTGACACGTTAATAGTCTTGACAGAAAATCATCAAAAGTTTCCCTGA
>NC_051413.1:14838415-14838718 GCF_015228065.2 Penaeus monodon
TGTAAAACAAATTGAAATTACGAATAAAATAAGAAAAAAGTATATCAGTGTATTTCAGAATAAATTAAAGTGACAAAAAGATATAAAGAACTTGACAATGTTGTGTGTGTCTTGTTTTTTATTATTTAATATTGCCATATCATCATTTGTTTTTCCTAATTTTTTTTTACCCTTTTTTTTTTTATTTTTTATGAATTTACTTTTATTATTTTTTATTTTATTGTCTGTTTCCTTTTCCCCTTGGGTTAAAACAATATTAGAGATTCAGGGGACGCCTTCATTTAGCAAATCATGTGTATGTGT
>NC_051413.1:14838921-14839004 GCF_015228065.2 Penaeus monodon
TACACATACACATGATATTGCTATAATGAAGGCGGTCCCCTGAATCTCTGAATATGTGCTTAACCAAGTGGAAAGGAACAGAC
>NC_051413.1:14839117-14839189 GCF_015228065.2 Penaeus monodon
GCCCAACAAAAACATTGAAAGTTCTTTTTATCTTTTTTTTCACTTTAATTTATTTTTAAATACACTGATATA
>NC_051413.1:14839615-14839766 GCF_015228065.2 Penaeus monodon
AGGGGAAACTTTTGATGAGCTTTCTGTCAAGACCTATTAAACGTGTCACTTCTTTTCCTTATTTTTTTCCTTTTCTAACGGGACCCCCCCTCCCCCCCCCCTCTCACTTTTTTCTGCGTCAGTATTCTTTATTTTGCATTTATCCTCAATT
>NC_051413.1:14840190-14840370 GCF_015228065.2 Penaeus monodon
TACTGACGGGGTTACCGATCAATGTTGCTGACAGATTAATAGGACCGTAGTGAAAATCTCAAGATTTTTTTTTCTTTTAAGATTGAAAGCCCCTGTGAAGATTATAGAGAAATTATTGTCCAGGAAGTTTAGTCAAAGAAATCTCCTTCGGTAATTTACTGGAAAACCCTTTATCCAGTC
>NC_051413.1:14840426-14840669 GCF_015228065.2 Penaeus monodon
CTTTAGAAATATAGATACTTTTTATAAAAAATTCTAGTTGCTAGATAGATAGATAACGAAATAAAAAAACAGAGAAGCCGATAAAGGGATGAAAGAAAAGATATGAAGTTGGTAATAAAATTATATATATAAAAAATAACAAATTAAGCAAATTAAATAGTAAAGCTAGGAAATGTGTTACATCGTTTTTATTGATTGATCTAGGGATCAGAAGAACAGATAGAAATTTGTTTAAAACGATGA
>NC_051413.1:14840715-14841141 GCF_015228065.2 Penaeus monodon
CTCAGGGTGGGCAAAAGGAAGTGTAGAGTTCGGTATATTTTGAAGAAATAGGGTGTTGGGATTTGAGGGGAAGTGATAGAGTACCAAAGGGTAGGGTTGTCGATTGCAGAATGAAGGGCTGTGGTACCGAGGGGGGAGGAGAGGGGGGCGGTTGAAGCATTGTGGTACCATGGAGGGGTTGTTACTGAGGTACCTAGCATGTGAACAAGATAAGAGGTATTGTGGTACCAAGGAGGAGTAGGCGCTATTGTGGTACCAAGCATGTGAGCGAATTAAGAAGAATTGTGGTACCAAGTTGACGAGGAGGCTATGGTACTAAGGAATGGTGAGGGGGGGAGGGGGGACTGTGGTGCCAAAACATTTAAAAGCTAAAAGGGAAAACTTTGGTACCAAGTTGATGCGGGGGGCTATGGAGCTAAGGAATTA
>NC_051413.1:14841191-14841351 GCF_015228065.2 Penaeus monodon
TCTGTGGTACAAGAAGGGAAGTGGAGTGATGGGTTGTCATACCAAGGCAGGGTAAAAGAAGGAAGGGAAAGCTGGATGTTGACATATTTTGAGAACGGAGGAAAATCTATGAGTTTCTTCAAAAATATTAATATGTCCTTCTGCACTTTTCTATCCGCAA
>NC_051413.1:14841567-14842119 GCF_015228065.2 Penaeus monodon
TCCCTTTATCTCTCTACAAGAAAGAGACAGACAGACTGCCAGACAGAGTGAACGACGCACACAGAGAGAGTGACTGACTGACTGATTGACAAACAAACACACATACACGCACACACCCACACACCCACACAGATAAACAAAAATCAAACAAACAGAGACAGCCTCAGGAAAGAAAGAAATAAAGAAAGAATAGCATTACAATATACAAAAAGGTAAAACAAACGAAAGATGAAATGTAACTTCCAGATTAAAATACACACTTGTGTATCTCTTCTAATTACTGTAACTATTATGGCCTTTGTAGCTCTCAGACTGAAGAAATGAAAAGTATTAAAAACAGAAAATGATAAGAAGGGGGGAAAATTCTGCGCAAACTGCTCTGTGATATATGCATATCATTACCATGGCTGCATCAAAGGCTTAAGCAATGGCGGGTTTCAAACTCTTTTTTTAATATTCCGTCTAACTGAATAAAGAAAATTAAATATATTACGAAACTTTGGGCTTCAAGGAGATTGAATCTTAACAAACGCTTCTCGGTATCGTATGCTG
>NC_051413.1:14842177-14842337 GCF_015228065.2 Penaeus monodon
GTCTGGCTATCAGTTATGTGTGGACTTTTTTCATCTTTTACATTCTTTTGCATTTGTTGATTTTTATTACGTAATGATGCATTAAAAGTTAAGAATGGTTGATGTCGTATTATCTTTCTCTTTTCGTTCTTCTTTCTCTCCTTCCTTTTCTTCCTTATTT
>NC_051413.1:14843556-14844104 GCF_015228065.2 Penaeus monodon
GTTGATAAAGCTACTGAGAGGATAAATGAACAGGTAAGCCTTAATGCATCTGTCTCCCACCCCCCTTTTTGCGAGTGGATTCCCCCGCCCGGCCTCAGTTTCTGTGCAGAGGCAATTTGATAAAGTCCTCGCGCCCTTCGGCCGCGCAGCTGTCAGGCAGAGCAGCGTCAAGCCACTTGTTTCGTAATCATTCGTGACGCAACGCGACAAGTGACACGATTCATTTGCTATTAGCTCTTCCATGTGTGGTGCCGAATGTGGGAGTTTTGAGCAGACTGCTTCTTCTCTTAAATTATGTACACGAGAATAAGGAACTTACGCATATGCACATATGAGCACATGTGTAGCCTCAGATCGCCGTATCTAACCCATCTAAAATCACGTATAGTTTAGAGAGATCTTCACCGGTGATAGCAGGCAGGGTGCACGTGACCCCCCTCCCCTCGTTCCAGGGGCACAGCCCGGGCGGCAGCCGCGCACACATTTCTCCGCGGCGCCCGGGTAAATATTTGTTAGGCCGAACTGCCCGTAACAGCTCGGGCCCGGCG
>NC_051413.1:14848590-14848927 GCF_015228065.2 Penaeus monodon
CTGTATTCCAAAATCTGATTTAAATGCCCATTTGAGAGCACTAGGCGACGGCTCCGGGCGCCTTGGGTGAAACATGCGACACTCTGTTGCTGTAAAAAGTCCCAGAGCGACAATCTTGTTCCAGCCGCCATCCTTTAAAATGAATCTGTTAGGACGTAGAGCAACTGGCTCGATTGTAGAGGGAAGGAGGGAGGGAGGAAGGGGAGAGGGGCAGAGGGAGGGAGGAGGGAGAGGGGGATGTGTAGGAATATAGCCTGTTTCTCAACACTCGCCGTTGCTGCCAATGTGGAACAGCGAACATGTCTTCATGTTGTTGTCTACGCGCGCGTGTATATGC
>NC_051413.1:14849326-14849419 GCF_015228065.2 Penaeus monodon
GCCCTTTGGGCCCTGGGGGTGGGGGGGTTGGGGGAAATCTGGGGGTTGGGGCAATTTGTTAGGTCTTTTGTTCGTTGGGTGGTGGTGTTTGTA
>NC_051413.1:14849472-14849537 GCF_015228065.2 Penaeus monodon
TTAGGGGTTTTTTCCCTCCCCGTTTCCCCATGTGGGGGCGTTTTCCTGGGTTCGCGGCGTGTTTT
>NC_051413.1:14850183-14850534 GCF_015228065.2 Penaeus monodon
CTACAACAACCTTTTAAACCTTTGTTTTTCGCATAATAAGAGTGTCCAAACATTTAACAAGTTTGGACGACTCTATTTAAACTGCTCATTAAAAAAGTACCTTTTGTTATTTCAGCAAAAAACAGAAGTTGGGCATTTAGGGTTATGTAAACGTAATGAGAGTTGGATTTAGTGGTTTGAGTGGTCTGTGTTAGCGACTGTGGGCTGGGGAGCGTCAAAAAAAGGAAGAAGAAGAAATTATAAAATTAAAAGGAGAAGTGATCAATGAATAACCATTTATTGTTAATACTGCAAAGGCATTTCTGCTAGCGCTTCCTCTTGGGCAGCCTTGGTCCTCGCCCCGCTGCCCTC
>NC_051413.1:14850961-14852778 GCF_015228065.2 Penaeus monodon
AGCCACCATGGACCTCGTGCGGTGGTGAATCAACGAGAAGTTGGACTGGACTCCAGCCAGATGTATTCTTTATTGCGGGGTCCACGAACCGATGGAGGATGTGAGTGCTGATAATATTCTGGATGAATTTGGATCTCTAATTTTAGACTTGAAAAAGAAGAATGATACCATGGAGATATTTGTATGTGAACTGGTACCAACTCTAGGTTTAGACGATCCTGATGATAGGATCAGTCAATACAATACTAAATTAAAGGAATGAAGCTCAAATAATGGAATCAAAATCATCTCTACTTATCTCAACTTTAGATTTGGTACTGGCGATGTAGATGAAATGGGTTTTAAAATGGAAAATGATGATGAAGGTATATTTTTTAATAGAAATGGTGTAGTTAGGTTGTTGAAAACCATTAGAAAACAATGTCCATATCTTAAATTAACCGAGTCCTTGCATGACACAAACAGACGACAAGTGAATCCCCTGAATTCAGCTGAGCGTAACAACGACAGACAGCCATTTCATAAGGAACAGAGGGCAAATGAAAACACTTTACACCATCATGGTATAAAAAGGCAAACCTCTCAAAGGAATTCTTGGGACAATAACCACAATCGAAATAGTAATTCTAGATGGAATAGAATACCATCAGAAATGACTAGGCAACGCCATGGGTATCAGAGAAGCGGATGCTATAATTGTGAGGAATTTAATCACCGACAGTCTCAATGTAGGTTCGACCATAAGGTGAAATGTGCACCCTGCCACTCATATGGACATAAGAGTAAACTCTGCAACTTTTATGACAAATAGGATCTTGGCCAAGAAGGAGGAGCCGGTAGTCATTCACTTGAATTGATTAAGGGCCTTATAAAACTTGCACATATAAATGCGTAATCATTACTTGCTAATAAGGAAGAAATAGAAATATTGATAAAAGAAAATCATATTGATGTGCTCTGCATAAGTGAGACATGGCTTCTCCCTTGCATAAGTGATTCTCTGGTGAGCATTCCTCACTATACTATTTATCGCAAAGATCATGGACGCGGGGGAGGAGTGTGTCTATGTAAGAGACGACCTAAAGTCTAGTCAGCTTAGCACAGGTGCTGAAGCAATAGATGGTGTTGAAGATTTATGGATTAAAATCCAGTGCAAAAAATTGCCATCTCTAATTGCCGGCTGTATCTATCGCCATGCTCATGCCCACGCTCCTTCTTTTGCATACATCTCGGATATTTTCCGAAGCATTTGCCTACGCAACAAGCCTCGTATAATTGTAGGAGATTTTAATTATAATTTATTGGCCCCAGACAACAAAATGTGTAAGATAATTAAGAATTTACATTTAACGCAAATGGTAAACAAACCAACTAGGATAGCCCTTTCATCTGCAACTCATAGACCTTATGATTACCAACAAACCTGAAATCACAACGGACATAGAAATCACTCCTAACCCTGTTGCAGATCACGAATTGATAGCTGCTACTTTAAATATTAAAAAAACAAAAAGACAACCAGTATTTCAAACATTTAGGTGCCTGAAGAACTACAATCGAGAAAACTTTTGCAATCTACTCCTAAATGAGGCTCCTACACTTAACAAAATATTGCATACAGATGTTGTCAATATACAAGTACAAACTCTAAATGACGTTTTCCTAAAATGTATAAACATCTGTGCACCAACTGTGACAAGGAAAATAACAAGACCCTCAGCTCCATGGGTAGATGATGAAAGAAAGGTTTCAATGACAGCCAGACACACTGAAGAAAAATATTAAGTGCAATCCCTCTTGCTCAACTCTAAGAGAGC
>NC_051413.1:14856963-14857211 GCF_015228065.2 Penaeus monodon
CCTCCCTCGCACACACACACTGTCCCCCTCTTCCATACCTTACTTTCTCTCCCTCTCTGCCACTGCTCTCTCTCGCCGCTCTTAGTCACAGCTCTCTTCCTCCACTCTTTATCACTGCCTTCTCCCTACTCCCGTTATCATTATTCCTCTTCTCATCATCGAGTGCGTGACCTTTATGCCGCAGTGGCGTCCTCATTGACGATGCTGATAGCGCTCGCACGCGCGCCCGCTTCCGTGCTTCCACGCTT
>NC_051413.1:14857324-14857469 GCF_015228065.2 Penaeus monodon
TCAATATATAATTATTAGTCCTGTAAACCTCACAAAGCTACAAATGTTAGACGAGTTACCTAACCACTTACATATTAATGTCGTTCGTATAAAGTGCAGCGTCCTTAAAGGGGTTTGTGCAGGCACTCAAGTTCTAACCGACATC
>NC_051413.1:14857772-14858058 GCF_015228065.2 Penaeus monodon
TGCAAGGTCACGCTCAGCTTTTTTTCGTCCTTGTTCCTCATCTTCCCTTTCCCAGGATGAGGTCGGGGCACACGGCGAGAGGAGCGAGTGCACAGCTTGACGACGCCCGTAACCCGGCTGCTGCTATGACGGAGCAATGGACGCTGAACCGTCCGTGAAATGCGGATTTAGATGAATATGTGCATTTGAACGGATTTACGGTCCGACTGGTACTCCCAGCGTTTGATCTTTCATCCTCATTTTTGCTGGGGTTTTCATCGGTCGGGGCTGAGTGGAGGGCTTCAAC
>NC_051413.1:14858174-14859804 GCF_015228065.2 Penaeus monodon
CCGTGAGCAATTTCTCCAAATAAGGGGCGGAAGTGAGGGGGAAGGAGATGGGGGGGAGGGAGAGGGGCGGAGGAGAGGGGGAGGGGCGGAGGTGAGGGGGATGGGCGGAGGTGAGGGAGAGGGACAGAGGTGAGGGGGAGGGGCGGGGTGATGGGGAGGGGCGGAGGTGAGGGGGAGGGGCGGAGGTGAGGGGGAGGGGCGGAGGTGAGGGGGAGGGACGGAGGTGAGGGGGAGGGGCGGAGGTGAGGGGGATGGGCGGAGGTGAGGGGGAGGGGCGGAGGTGAGGGGGAGGGGCGGAGGTGAGGGGGAGGGGCGGAGGTGAGGGGGAGGGACGGAGGTGAGGGGGAGGGGCGGAGGTGAGGGAGAGGGGCGGAGGTGAGGGGGATGGGCGGAGGTGAGGGGGATGGGCTGAGGTGAGGGGGATGGGCTGAGGTGAGGGGGAGGGGCGGAGGAGAGGGGGAGGGGCGGAGGTGAGGGGGATGGGCGGAGGTGAGGGGGAGGGGCGGAGGTGAGGGGGAGGGGCGGAGGTGAGGGGGATGGGCGGAGGTGAGGGGGAGGGGCGGAGGTGAGGGGGATGGGCGGAGGTGAGGGGGAGGGACGGAGGTGAAGGGGATGGGCGGAGGTGAGGGGATGGGCGGAGGTGAGGGGGAGGGGCGGAGGTGAGGGGGAGGGCGGAGGTGAGGGGGAGGGGCGGAGGTGAGGGGGATGGGCTGAGGTGAGGGGGAGGGGCGGAGGTGAGGGGGAGGGGCGGAGGTGAGGGGGATGGGACGGAGGTGAAGGGGATGGGCGGAGGTGAGGGGGAGGGGCGGAGGTGAGGGGAGGGGCGGAGGTGAGGGGGGGGACGGAGGTGAAGGGGATGGGCGGAGGTGAGGGGGAGGGGCGGAGGTGAGGGGAGGGGCGGAGGTGAGGGGGATGGGCTGAGGTGAGGGGGATGGGCTGAGGTGAGGGGGAGGGGCGGAGGTGAGGGGGAGGGCTGAGGTGAGGGGGAGGGGCGGAGGTGAGGGGGAGGGACGGAGGTGAGGGGGATGGGCTGAGGTGAGGGGGAGGGGCTGAGGTGAGGGGGAGGGACGGAGGTGAGGGGGATGGGCTGAGGTGAGGGGGAGGGAGAGGGGCGGAGGAGAGGGGGAGGGGCGGAGGTGAGGGGGATGATGTGAGGGAGGGAGACGTGGAGATGAAGGGAAAGGTGGTGGGGAGGGCGTCGAGGAAGGGGAAGAGGAGTGAGCCGGGGAGGAGAGGAAATGAAAGAGCGCGAGATGACTTGCAGTCATGCAGTGAAGCTCGAAGTAACATCTGGGTCTGATTGGCCCTTCCACTGGCCCTGTCGCAATGCCCCGGAAGCCTCTTGTTTCCCATCCGTTCACATTCCGGGGCCTTGATATCGGGCGAACGTAGCTCATCATAAATTTCACGCTCGGCGAAGGGGAAGAGATTCGATGATCGGGTGAGGGCTGCGAGATGCTCCGCATTACTCGAGATCGATGCTCATTTGTTCGGAGGGGCTCCGCCAGCGCACATTTAATTAAGTGTTGTTTTTAAAGTTTAGCATCCCATTTGCGCAATGATATCAGAGTGACAACATGGCGTCGGAATGCTCAGTTTTCACTTTTCTTATGTTTTTCTCCTTTAAGCA
>NC_051413.1:14860127-14860494 GCF_015228065.2 Penaeus monodon
GATGAGTTTTCCTGCTGCCGTGGATTCTGTGGGGATCTGACACCCTGTGGCCTTGCTATGGGCGAAGAAACACTTATGCTTGCAATACGTCTGATATCCAACCCAGTGCGTGGATCAGCAACGAGCCAGCTACAGGCCCTCCACCTCGTTTGCCAATCCACCTGTCGTCGCGGTGGTCCGCGCCAGCTGAGGCTGGCGTCCGAGGTCGCAGGCAGACGGCAGACAGCAGGCAACGACGACCGGTGCTCCTCCACCTTGCTCCGCGCAGCCTTTACTGTACTGTGCCGCCGCAAAGTGACCGCTGCCGTTATGGCTTTCTAGTCTTGCTCTTGTTTTAGTCTTCTTTTCGTGTTCAATTCTTATAGTC
>NC_051413.1:14860570-14860856 GCF_015228065.2 Penaeus monodon
CTGTACTGCCTATGAGTATCCATTACCCCATTTCTAACCATTATTCTACAAGATTATAGAGATACGAACATTAGAATATTAAATGAAGTTTTAAAGAGGATAAATCTTTTAAACAAAGTATAAAAAATAAATGAGCAGCCGAGGGTATTAAACACAAATGAGGTATTAAAACAATGTCGGGATGTTACACAAGTTGCTATTTAAAAGATAACTGTTCATTTAAGAAAGAAACCCGTGTGACAGCAAAGTACTGCGCTGTGGTTGATCCGTGACGCTTGTCGCTCGC
>NC_051413.1:14861387-14861584 GCF_015228065.2 Penaeus monodon
CAGCAAGGGGAAAGGCAGGACTGGGCGGGAGATGTAAAAAATAAAAACAAAGAATAGAGCTGTAAGACGGGAAAGAAAGGAGAGCCGACGTGAGAGGGAGAGGCGAGAGGGAAAGGGGAAATTATGGAGGAAAATGAGGCCAGGAGGTGGACGGGAGAGGGGTCCGACGGGCGGCGAGGGCCAGGCCGGAGCACAAA
>NC_051413.1:14861872-14862630 GCF_015228065.2 Penaeus monodon
ACGAGTTTATATGAAAGGCCGAGGGAAAGGAAAATAAAAAAGTAGACCTTACATAGTGACCATGAATTAGTGCAAGAAAAATGATATGGTAACAAAGGTAAGGAAAATGTAACTGACGTCTCATTATGGAAGGATCTAAAACGTATTTCTTCCCTTCACACGACCAAGCTTTTCACTTCAGGCTCGAAAGACACAGGTCTCGGCAACGGAAACGTTTCTCTACGTGCGACATACTGGTATATTCTTTTGATACGCCCGAGAATGAGAGCTACACTCCGCGCAGTATGGTTACACTTGCACAACGCGGCCGCAGTGCCCAATACCCATGTTGACATAATGCATTACAGTGACATATAATTCGACGAAACGTTTTCAAAATGAACGACACATTGCAATTATATTCAGCTCCATATGTCTGAGCGGCAAGTGCTCAGTTTAATGAGGTTACTTACCTTTCGAAATTTACATTTATTTTATACCGGAAAATGCACTTGGTAATTCTGCAATTGAAGCAAAACCTACAGCCCTGCCCCTCTGCAAAATCTGCTAATTGGAGTCCCATCGCGAAAGAAACCTCATTGCAATAGTATTAATTAGCAGCTGAAGCCACACCCAATAGAGCATCTGCTTGTCTTCTGATGAAAGCGTTTTAACTCTTTCATTGTTCTAAAGATCTGCTTTGAAGCCGATTCGAAATTTCAGCTGAACAGACGCACCGGCAAACACAAACATGAACACGCACGAGTATTCGTCTAATA
>NC_051413.1:14862694-14862870 GCF_015228065.2 Penaeus monodon
ATTTATATTTACACAACAATCTGCTCGAGCTCACTGTTGTACGGGATTGCGGCGTCACATTTCATTATAGATCTACCACCGACTGTTCGGCGAGGGAGGCGGGCGGATCGACAGTAAAACTTAAAACGCATTTCCACGAAACCCGTTATGGCAGTTAGAGGAACGATAAAGCATGC
>NC_051413.1:14863376-14863765 GCF_015228065.2 Penaeus monodon
GAATTAACCGCCCTCTTTCTAGTCTGGCTGCCTTTTGGTGATTAGCGCTGAAAATGATGTAATTCTGCTAAATTCTGCCGGTGGTGGTAACAACTATAATAACCACTGTAACAATACTTTTACTTCCTCATATTCATGTATACACACAAGAACAATTAAATTAATTCACTCTAGCAGAAAGCTTTTCACGGATTAATTAAGTCGAAAGTAAATTAAACAAATATATTTTTCATTCCATAATGGTGTGACGACCAAAATAACATGATGTGACTGACGATAACATAAAAATATTAGTGATATGACCAGAACCGACTGTTTGCAATATTCGTTGAGAAGGAGAGTATAGGATAATGGTGCTATGAGGTCTTTCAAAATGAAAAGGGGGCATA
>NC_051413.1:14864462-14864746 GCF_015228065.2 Penaeus monodon
ACACAACCCTTACCTTCATTCCTAGTTCCTCATTCGCCAGCACCACGTACTCGCCCGCCCCAAGCACATTCCCCAACCTAGGAGGTAACGCTTTGCCTGTTAGGATATCGGCTCATCATAAAATTCCAGGCAGCTGTCGTGGCGGGAGGATGCGTCTGGTCGTGAATTTAGCCAATTGAAAAAAAAAAAAATCGGGATAAGAAGAGACTTGTGATGGCACTGACCTGAAGGAATGATAAGGAAGCGTGGTGTTTGGGTATTCTGATTCGTGTGTGTTTGTCTTA
>NC_051413.1:14868783-14868878 GCF_015228065.2 Penaeus monodon
TCAATGAAGGGGATAAGGTTATAAGCTGCATTAGGATAAAATGCGTACCTGTAAAATCCCCCGAATGGGGGTACACTTCTAATTCTCACTCTCAT
>NC_051413.1:14869220-14869472 GCF_015228065.2 Penaeus monodon
GACAATATGGAACAAACTAAACCCAAATCGGTTATCGTCTGCCCCTTACCTCCCTCCCTCCCACCCTCTTTCCGACAATATGGAACAAACTGAACTCAAATCGGTTATCCTACCCCTCTCCTCTCTCCTTCCCTGCCTCACTCACTTCTTCCTTCTCTTCTCCGACAATATGGAACAAACCGAACTCAAATCGGTTATCCTCCCTCCCTCTCTCCGACAATATGGAACAAACCGAACTCAAATCGCTTATCA
>NC_051413.1:14869503-14869685 GCF_015228065.2 Penaeus monodon
GACAATATGAAGCAAAGTGAACTCAAATCGTCAGCACCTTCCCGACCGCCGCGGTGAGAGTGGGCGACCGCAGCCTTTAAGCCGCACAGGTGGCCCTACAAACTCCTACACACTCGCTCTTTCGACCTTCCGGTGACCCGCTACGGAAAGGGTGTTGTCATGGCAACATCTCACGAATGCTT
>NC_051413.1:14873036-14873179 GCF_015228065.2 Penaeus monodon
TCTGGTCGATTATATCGTTTTTTTCCCCGTGAGATTTGGGCTAAAGCTTGCTTGAGATTTGGGGAATTTTTCTTTTGCCCGGGGCCTTTTTCCCTTTTGGGGCCCGGGCCGGGGTGAAAACCCCGCAGTTTGCGGTTTGGGTT
>NC_051413.1:14897901-14898040 GCF_015228065.2 Penaeus monodon
GTAGATGAATGTTGGGTATAATATTTATACATTGAAAATGTAATCAGTGGTGACGCCGCATAGTAACAAAATACACAAGAAAAGAAAATCACTCGCGAAAGAATGGGCATATGAATAGTGGCAACTATACCGAGAAATA
>NC_051413.1:14898118-14898206 GCF_015228065.2 Penaeus monodon
CGGTCTTGCACCTCTGGGACGGTTGAAACAGAGAAAGACAAAAGATACTCTTCGTGCTTGAACCTAAAAAAAGTGGACATTCGAGCAG
>NC_051413.1:14905378-14905542 GCF_015228065.2 Penaeus monodon
TCGCAAAACTCATAGCTAGCTTGAACTAAATTTGGCTACATACCCTCCTCCCACGAATCCTCGTACCGGCAGAGAGGCCCGGGGTGCATGGACGGGCGCATGCACAGGCGAGAACAAGCGTGGGGCACGTGCAAGGTCAAGAACAGTGTGTGTGGTGGAGTACG
>NC_051413.1:14905667-14906089 GCF_015228065.2 Penaeus monodon
GAACGAACTATGAATGCGAACTGAAAGTGCTTAACAGTGACTATGTCCGACGTGACTGTGTAACTCTCCGTGTATTTAGTGTATTCGTGTGCGTTACTCTCCGTGTATTTTGTGTACTTGTGTGCGTTACTCTCCGTGTATTTTGTGTACTTGTGTGCGTTACTCTCCGTGTATTTTGTGTACTTGTGTGCGTTACTCTCCGTGTATTTTGTGTATTAGGGTTTCGAACTTCCGCATATCGTGTGCGTGAGCACATTGTACACTTCAGAAATAATAAATGCAAAGAGAACGATTCTTTCTTATATCCTTTCGTAATAATCAGCCGAACAGAGAACAAAAGATCACAGACATGATAGTTCATATAAACAAACGAAAACCTGAACCTCCTAGAACATCATGGAGAAGAAATTATTAATATTTGA
>NC_051413.1:14912774-14912912 GCF_015228065.2 Penaeus monodon
GTAGATGAATGTTGGGTATAATATTTATACATTGAAAATGTAATCAGTGGTGACGCCGCATAGTAACAAAATACACAAGAAAAGAAAATCACTCGCGAAAGAATGGGCATATGAATAGTGGCACTATACCGAGAAATA
>NC_051413.1:14912988-14913068 GCF_015228065.2 Penaeus monodon
CGGTCTTGCACTCTGACGGTTGAACAGAGAAGACAAAAGACTACTCTCGTGCTTGAACTAAAAAAGTGGACATCGAGCAG
>NC_051413.1:14920149-14920313 GCF_015228065.2 Penaeus monodon
TCGCAAAACTCATAGCTAGCTTGAACTAAATTTGGCTACATACCCTCCTCCCACGAATCCTCGTACCGGCAGAGAGGCCCGGGGTGCATGGACGGGCGCATGCACAGGCGAGAACAAGCGTGGGGCACGTGCAAGGTCAAGAACAGTGTGTGTGGTGGAGTACG
>NC_051413.1:14920438-14920834 GCF_015228065.2 Penaeus monodon
GAACGAACTATGAATGCGAACTGAAAGTGCTTAACAGTGACTATGTCCGACGTGACTGTGTAACTCTCCGTGTATTTAGTGTATTCGTGTGCGTTACTCTCCGTGTATTTTGTGTACTTGTGTGCGTTACTCTCCGTGTATTTTGTGTACTTGTGTGCGTTACTCCCCGTGTATTTTGTGTACTTGGGTTTCGAAGTTCCGCATATCGTGTGCGTGAGCACATTGTACACTTCAGAAATAATAAATGCAAAGAGAACGATTCTTTCTTATATCCTTTCGTAATAATCAGCCGAACAGAGAACAAAAGATCACAGACATGATAGTTCATATAAACAAACGAAAACCTGAACCTCCTAGAACATCATGGAGAAGAAATTATTAATATTTGAACTTCAT
>NC_051413.1:14930933-14931399 GCF_015228065.2 Penaeus monodon
TAACAAGGTCACCGATCCTTTTAACTTCACAGCATGTTTTCAATTTACTTTCATTTACCTTTACAATAATTATCACTGGTTGACGAGGAACTTATTGAAACATCAATAAAGTTTCAGATCAGGAGAACATGTATTTAATATTTCAAATAATTGAAACGATAAAAAAGTCATTTGGTAAACTAGTGGGCGCGGGTACTTCAGCATTAACAAATATATAAAATTAGAAAGCATTTGAAAAGCACAAAATAGAATCAATAAATAGGAACAATATAATATAACCGAAGGCACCAGGATTACCTTATAATAATTCTAAGTGTCAGCCTACCCACTGCGACCTGTCTACCACCACGCGTACACGAACACTTCCTCCGACCAGCTGAGCCCTGCTTTTCGGACCTCCTTGCCTTAACCACCCCCTCAGACAGAATACCCGACCGTCACCGTCGAAAGTGGCCAGATAAACTTT
>NC_051413.1:14938151-14938223 GCF_015228065.2 Penaeus monodon
AGTCGCAGCGTGGATTTACGACCGCCGAGACGGGAATGTCACCAGTCCAAGTTTAACCGTTGGTTTATTGTT
>NC_051413.1:14966783-14967371 GCF_015228065.2 Penaeus monodon
ACTTCCAAAGCGTCTGTTCTGAGGATAAAAGGGTTATTAATGTCTGGCAGTTTAAGGACAGGTTTATCTGTCAGCGCATACTTCAACTTGTCAAATGCGCGCTGGTGCTCCTCCCGCCACGCGACCTTGGACCAGCTCCGTCAGCGGCGCGGCGATGCTGGCGTAGTTCTTAATATAGCAGCGGTAGTAGCCAGACAACCCGAAGAATGACCTAACTTGCTTTTTACTCGTAGGTGGGGGAGTGTCTATGATGTTAATAGTCTTTTCAGCGGTAGGTTTTAATCTGCCCTCACCGACAATATGTCCCAAATATTCCAAGGTTGTCTTACCTAGCTCGCACTTTGTTGGTCGGGCTGTTAAATTTGCATCGCTGAGTTTATTCAGCACTTGCTCCAGTAAAATGCAATGTTGCTCCCATGTCGCCGCGTGTACTAGGATATCATCCAGGAACGTTTCCACTCCTTCCATGTCGCCAAATAAGCCTCGCATGAGTCTGTTGAATGCTGCAGGGGCGTTAACCAGGCCAAATGGCAAGACGGTAAATTCAAACAAACCTGCAAGGGTAGAAAAAGTAGTAAACTTCCGAGA
>NC_051413.1:14967515-14967730 GCF_015228065.2 Penaeus monodon
GTCTAAACAAAGCCGATGTTTTCCGTCTTTCTTAGGCACAACTAAGATAGGAGTCGAAAACGAGGAGTCAGATGCTTCGATAATGCCAAGTTGCATCATATGCGAGAGCTCTTCTCTCACTACATTCTCTAAGCTGTAAGGAATAGAATAAGGTTTTACTCGAATAGTAAAACCTTATTCTAAACCTAACAGTATCGGGCACCGTCACCTCAATT
>NC_051413.1:14967807-14968420 GCF_015228065.2 Penaeus monodon
TTCCTGCTGAGAATCTGGCAATTTAGTATTGCAATGTACATCTTTCCACGTCTCCTGCCGGTGATAACTTTGGATTGTAATTAGTTTACCTGGCACATCGTCGGACTCCACCACGGCGACGACGGTTTTATCCATTTCCCTTTTGCCTTCGCGGTACACGTAACGCTTCAACATGTTGACGTGATATTTTCTCGGTGTCCCGTTTACATCAACCACCTTGTTCCATTTGTTAGGGCTGCTTAGGACTCTAAACGGTCCCTTCCACTGGAACAACAGCTTATTGGCATTGGTAGGCAACAGCAGCAAGATGTCGTCGCCAACAGCAATATTTCTATCGCTGGTTTTCCGATCGTAGTAATACTGACTGCCTCCTTCGCCTGTTTTAATTATATTAAAACTATTCTACATGTATTTTCCAACCTTTCTCGTAGGTTTATCACATATTCATATGCAGACTTTACCTCATCATCAGCCGTACTGCCGTCCCATAGTTCGCGCAACAGCGTTAGCGGTCCTCTCACAGTGTGTCCGTATATCAGCTCGAATGGCGAGAATCCCGTGCTGGCCTGGGGTACTTGGTGATAGGCAAACAGAAGGGGCCCCAAGCAACGGT
>NC_051413.1:14968479-14970293 GCF_015228065.2 Penaeus monodon
AATTTTTCAACGAGGCCATTACATAGCATGGTATGGTGTAGTGGTTAAAGACTGAATGGAAAGTAGGCGATACACTTCTTTCATTACGTCAGAAGTAAACTGTGTCCCCCTGTCAGATAAGATCTCTCTAGGCACACTTACCCTGTTGAAGATTGTTACCAAGGCCTCTGCTACTGTGGGCGTGTCAAAGTTTGGAAGGGCGACAGCTTCGGGTACCTCGTAGCGTAATCTACTGCCGTCAGGATATATCGAGAGCCATTTGATGATCGTGGCTCCAGCGGCCCCACCAGATCCACGGCTATGCGGGAAAATGGTTCACCAATGAGCGGCATGTCACCCAGTTTGATCTTGCTCACCTTCCCCTTATCCACCGTCCGTTGACACACGTCGCATGATCTGCAGTAGCGGGTCATGGCTACGGTAACACCTGGCCAAATGAAATGTGCAAGTATTCTGTCTCTAGTTTTGCTTGTGCCCAAATGGCCTCACATAATGCCTGAATGGGCCAGCTCCAGGATAGCTTGGCGACACGCCTGAGGAACAGCAAGCTGATCCCGCTGTCTTTTGCCCGTCCTGACCTGTCTGTACAGCAGTCCTCCTTTCAAAACAAATTAAGAAATTTCATTATTTTTAACCCTTTTAAAAACTTTACCTTTTTGTGCATATGTCCGAATTCCATCCAAAGTTTTATCCTCCTCTTGAGTGGTCTGTATATTTGTGTCCAACATTTTCGTTACCTCTGCTATTTTCAACGCTGGCGTCTTCCTTTTACACTCACTATCTCTTCTAATCTGCATTCTCGTCATCACTCCACACTTTTCCGTTCGTGCGTCGCCTTCACCTATGCTCACTCCTGGTATTTCTCCGATTATCAGGTCACACAGGGGCTGTGGTAGACACACGGCGTTCACCCTCCCCGCATAATAGGGGGTCTTGACATAAATTATTGCTTCAGGGTAATAATATGTTTCAGAATTTGCCATCATTATTCCCACTTCCTTACCAGTCAGCTTAGACGACGGAATCAGACTTCTCCTTACTAACACTGTTGAACATCCCGTGTCCCTCAGTACTACAACTTTTCTTCCTTCAACTTCTCCTCTGGCAGTCTTCAACTTCTAAACTTTGGCTAGAGATCCTCTTCACAGTTCCTCTCCATCTACATCATTCCTTTCATTTTCCTTTGTTTCTCGTCGATTCCATTTCACATTAGTTTCTGGTGCAATTAACACTACTTACGGTTGCAGCTGTGTCTTCCTTCCGCAGTTGTGGTTTGCTCGTTTTTCCTCGGACATTTGGTGGCCTGAAATAACACTACCTGGCCCTATGTCCCCGTTTATTACAAATAAAGCAAGTTACCTGGCCCCGCTCTGCACCTTTTTCCCTTGTTGGGATGCTGGGCGTGGAGGGTTGAGGAGGGCGGAATACCTGCGTGGGCAATTGGTGCGTCGTCGCTCGGGTTACTTGGTTTCCGTGGGCCTCGAGGAAGCGGTCAGCATTCTCCTGTAGATCTTGTAGTTTTTAGAGATCGTTCTTTCAGGAATAAACTTAGGTTACGATCACATGAGGATAGAAATTGCTCTCTTATAATCAGCTCTTTTAAAACCTCATACTCCTTTTTACATTCCGCCATCTCAGTCCATCTCTCAAACAGTTTTGTCACTCTTGCTATTAGCTGTTTGGCAGTCTCACCCGTAGAAAATTTACAATATCTAAATTTTGTTCTAAAACCCTCAGCAGTACAATCAAATCCCTGTAATAGTGCCGATTTTACCAGCTCAAAATTATTTGCTTCTGTTGGGGTTAATTGGTAG
>NC_051413.1:14970389-14970791 GCF_015228065.2 Penaeus monodon
TCAATGTTATCACACTTGTCATTGAATACTGGTAGCTTGGGGTACTTTACTTTAGTATTCGCAGTGTTGTAATGTGTCACCTCATCTACCACAGAGAACTCTCTTTTTAACTCCAGCTGCCTTATCTTTAATTCTTCTCTTTTTAATTCTGCTTCTAATTTTGCAGTTTCAAAATTTCTCCTCTTTTCTTCATCGTCCATCTCTTTCTGCTTCCTTGCTCTTTCTTCTCTGGCTGCTGCCTCCTTCTCCCGTTCATACTGAATACCTTCTTTTATGAACTGGGCTAATTCTACGCACGTTAGCCCCAGATCTTTGCCGATCTGGTGTAGCTTTTCTGTCTCCATGCCCCAATTCCCTTTAGAAAGGACTTTCCACGTAGGTCGTCCCTGTTCGGGCACCAAA
>NC_051413.1:14978536-14978693 GCF_015228065.2 Penaeus monodon
TGATTATAAAAAAATAAAGTGAAACAAAGATAAAGATAAAAATACATAAAGATACATTTCAAAGAATGATGATGGGATAAAAAAGATGATAAAAATTTAAAGATAAAACAATAACATGAAACCATTTTAATGGGAAAATACAGCAATTAAAGTGTGG
>NC_051413.1:14979009-14979287 GCF_015228065.2 Penaeus monodon
CACCGGGGAAAATCTGAAAAGGGGGTACGAACGTTTTTTTTGTATATACGTGATTGCATATGATGCGTTCTTTTTATATGTATCGTCATCCCTTTACATATTGATGGTGGTTTTCGTGCTTCTGCGTGCGTTGCGGAGAAAAGATTTGTGCGGTCTTTCCCAAATGAAAGCGGGTTAGTTTTTCCCTAGATTTTATCAGCTCCAGAAAAGAATGACACGAAAGATTGTAGCTCCCTTAAAAAGGAGGAAGAGGAAAAATGATCACATGCCACCAAATT
>NC_051413.1:14982860-14982947 GCF_015228065.2 Penaeus monodon
GTTTGTCGATATTAATTCTAATACAAATGATGATAACATTACTTCGGTTTCGCCGCCACCAGCCAGTGTTCTAGGTTTAAGGAAACC
>NC_051413.1:14983187-14983296 GCF_015228065.2 Penaeus monodon
AAGTTAGACGGGATCGAGACGCTCATACTACTCCCCTTTATTTTTCGTTGTTTACCTGGGGGAATAAATCATTAATCCTTCCCTGCTAACTTTCACGATCTTCCTTATT
>NC_051413.1:14983373-14983443 GCF_015228065.2 Penaeus monodon
GTTGTATCCACACAAAAAATAAGAGAAAAAGAAACTATCTGTTTAAAAAAAACCCACCCACCTTGACAAC
>NC_051413.1:14990820-14990931 GCF_015228065.2 Penaeus monodon
ATCTGGAAAAAATAATGTTTTTTAAAACTTTTTTTTCAAAAACAAACTGAAAAAAATTATTATATAATAAATATAAAAATTATTTATTATTTTTTAATAAAAAAAAAAAAA
>NC_051413.1:14991172-14991523 GCF_015228065.2 Penaeus monodon
TAAAATAAACAAATAATTAACCCCATAATAATTTTGTTTATTGAAAAAATTTTTGGTCAGTTTTTCTCTATCATCAGTGGCAAGGGGTAAACCCAAAAAATACTGGAAAAAGACAAAATATAAAAAATTACGGGGGTTTCTTTTAAATTTCCCAAAAACAAGTACCAAATAAAAAAAAAAAAAGGAACAAAAATGAGAAAAAACAAAACGGGGTATAGGTATTAGAAAAAAACAAGTATATTACAATGGAAAAAAAAAAACAATAAAAACAAAAAAGCATTGGAAAAAAGCTAAAAAAACTAACCAACTGGGCTAGGAAGGGGGGATGGGACAACGCTCTCTTATGCAGGC
>NC_051413.1:14992210-14992276 GCF_015228065.2 Penaeus monodon
AAGTTTAAGGGGGGTAAGAATAAACAATTTTAAAAGCCCCCCAAGGATTACCCCGGAGTAAATTTG
>NC_051413.1:14992521-14992721 GCF_015228065.2 Penaeus monodon
GGGATACAAGAATTAGGGCAAAAGGGGATATTTCGATTGTGCCCCAAAGGAAAGATTTGGGGGAAAAAAACAATCGTAAAATTTAAATTTTAAATAAGGAAGATCGTGAAAGTTAGCAGGGAAGGATTAATGATTTATTCCCCCAGGTAAACAACGAAAAATAAAGGGGAGTAGTATGAGCGTCTCGATCCCGTCTAACT
>NC_051413.1:14992971-14993072 GCF_015228065.2 Penaeus monodon
GGTTTCCCTTAAAAACCAGAAATTGGGGGGGCGGGGGAAACCGAAGTAATGTTTAATCATTTGTATGAATTAATATCGACAAAATGGGAGCAGTTAGAAAA
>NC_051413.1:14996499-14996742 GCF_015228065.2 Penaeus monodon
TTTTAAGGAGCTACAACTTCGTTCGTGTCATTCGTTCTGGAGCTGATAAAATCTACGGATAAACTAACCCGCAATTCATTTCGGAAGACCTGCACAAATCTTTTCTCCGCAACGCACGCAGAAGCACGAACCACTCACTCACATATGTAAAGGGATGCACAGATACATATACAAAGAAACGCATACATATGCTAATCACGTATATACAAAAATAAACGTTCTAGGTTACACACTCTTACTTTA
>NC_051413.1:14999275-14999363 GCF_015228065.2 Penaeus monodon
GGTATTCTCAGCTAGTCACAGGATGTGATAGGTTAAGAATATTATCTGGCATTGTTATTGATCCAATAATTACATTTGTAAAAAATGT
>NC_051413.1:15000697-15001118 GCF_015228065.2 Penaeus monodon
CACTCCGTGCGTTCACTTGAGCCTTTCTGCACAGTGCGCCTTGCACAGGCCCAAAACGGTCAGAGTGAACGGTTTCGCCACGCGAAACACCTCTCAGCTGATTACAAACATACCAATATGACCGATGCTGCTAGGCGTGTAGCGGGAGTTGCTGTCCTTTTAGATGAATTAGACGATCCCATTTTAGACGTAGCTTTAATAGTTACTTTAGAAAATGATCTATGGGGAGCAGAGGAAGCTGCACAGAGACGACATAGGGTCCGGAATCCAGTCAGAGTTGGTGCTTATGCAGAAAACATTGTGCCCCTATACAGCAGGAGGAATTCAAGTCTCACTTCAGAATGCGTCTACCAACTTTCATGCTAAGAGAGGATACATCATGTACTTTAACATTAATACTTTATTATTTTGGTATGTATGG
>NC_051413.1:15001238-15001843 GCF_015228065.2 Penaeus monodon
TTTATTCCGAAGATTAAAATACCTAGATATGACTAGAATTTCAATAGTCATTACAGCTTCCCGTGTACTACATAATTTTATTTTACTTAAGGAAAAACTTTAGTCAAGCAGAACTACAAGACATTGTTTTGGAACCTGAGCCAGAGGTTCCATATGAAGAAGGCATTCCTGAAGTGGAAAGAGAGGAAGCCTTTACAAAACGAGATGAATTGGCAAATCTTCTTGCATAATGAAACTTGTATCTTAATTTTTGTTTCTTGCATCAAACTGTTTGTATGTTTGCAAGTAATGCTGCCTTATATTTGTCTTTTTTGCACATTTCATTTTCTTTTGAATATGATACTTATTTTCATAGCTCATAAAATATTTGAAACAATATACTGTACCTTTATAAGCTGTGGTAGATCACTTATGTATTTCTTTCCTTTTAATGCTGCTTGATTTTTCTTTTTCTTTTGTGTATATAAAATATCTTTCATCCTTGTATGCATTGATGCGTGTATATTTATATATATTTTTTACTGAAAGTTTTAAAAACTCAAGGAGTGTAAATTGTGTCATATTGACCATAATCCATGTCTAATAAAAAATAGTTTGTTTCACCA
>NC_051413.1:15001862-15002113 GCF_015228065.2 Penaeus monodon
ACTTCATGTTGTATTTGGGGGTAAATTAAATTAAATGTATTTATCAAAAATAATAAAATGTATTTATTTAAAATATTTGAAACTTCTGTTTACACTATATCACAATCTGAACTTATCCTGATGTTTAAGCACCTGAGCATGTGGTGTACTGAATCTTCCAAAAGCTAAAGGAAAATAATTTGTTATGACTGCCATTACATACAAAGAATTAACAAATAAACATTTCCATTTCAAGGCATGAAGGTCTAACG
>NC_051413.1:15002158-15002320 GCF_015228065.2 Penaeus monodon
TTTCCTGACATTTACAGAATTGAGCTAGAGCAGTAATAACTTAAATGCAACTTGCCTTTATTATATATTTACAAAACATGCAAAGATTTAACAAATAAAGACTATTATTTTAAGGCACAAAACAGACAAAAACATAAAACCTTAAAGACTACAGCAAAAATA
>NC_051413.1:15002832-15002958 GCF_015228065.2 Penaeus monodon
TTAAACTTTTGGAAGCATTCACTCATAACTATAAAACATAAATGTTACTTGGCTTTACCTGAGGTTTACAGAACAAATGACTAAAACAATAACTAGAATGCAACTTGCCTGTAATTAATATTTACC
>NC_051413.1:15003201-15003339 GCF_015228065.2 Penaeus monodon
CACGAGGTGAAGCAAACTACCTCCAAAGCCCCTCGCTTCGCCACGCAACGCTTCGCGAAACG
Source organism: Penaeus monodon (assembly GCF_015228065.2). Lineage (NCBI taxonomy): Eukaryota > Metazoa > Arthropoda > Malacostraca > Decapoda > Penaeidae > Penaeus > Penaeus monodon. The sequence continues at coordinate 15,003,264 of NC_051413.1, forward strand.
TTTTGTCAAACGGACCGTTCACTTGATTTCACCACGAAACGCACGTGCGCACTGCCCAAGTGAACGCACGGACTGG
>NC_051413.1:15004664-15005470 GCF_015228065.2 Penaeus monodon
CATGGGGTTCAATATCAGCTGAACCTCGGGGTTTAGTATCCCAAATGCTATCTAATAAAGCCCCAGAGACATTAGATAGCCGCACCTGAATTGACAGGCTGTGCCAGCGCGGGAGAGCCGAGCCAAGGATAGCAGGGGCATTCAGTCTTATCCGGATGGTGTACAGATCGCACGGGACTAATGATATTGGATGAACGATCGGGTTAGGTGTAGGGCAGTAGCACGAACCTAACTGTATCCCATACAGCAAAGTGGACAAGAGTTGGTAAAAGGATAAACCCTCGGCCTATTGCCAATTTGAAGTTTATATGCTGGATGCAGATTCCAGGTGGAAGACTGACTGGAGTAAATGTTGCCTTTGTCAGGAAGACAAAAGCAATGAAACACTCATTTCAACACTTAGTACATTCCAAAGAAAACAAGACTGTGCTAACATTGCACAAAATGTACCACAGTTTCATGCCATCAACGATATGCCAATATTGTTTAGTCCAGCAAGGCTGGATGAAGGTGATGGCATAGAAGCCACGCTGATACAAAATAAAGCAATGTATCACAATAGCTGTAGACTGTTATTCAATAACACTAAACTAGAAAGAGCACAGAAGAGGAGGAAGATTACCCCAAGCACATCAGGTGATGCAGGTGAGTCCTGTGGTAAGAGACAGAGGACCTCAGACCCTCCTAAAGTACAGTGCTTCATATGTGAAGAAGATCAAATATCGAATTTAAAACGAGAGATGACGATGCAGCTAAATGAAAGACTGAACCAATGTGCCAAGACACTAAACCAAGGAAAGCTCCTT
>NC_051413.1:15008791-15008985 GCF_015228065.2 Penaeus monodon
ATCATTTTTCACAAATGTAATTATCGGATCAATAACAATGCCAGATTAATATTCTTAACCGTATCACATCCTGAGACTAGATGAGAATACCAAATTTACCCTCTTTCGACGACCCATAGGTAAGCATGCCCTGTCTGGGTGAGAGCTAGGGGTGAGAATGGGAGGGAAGGGGAACTCTCTCTCCCTGTCACGGT
>NC_051413.1:15009463-15009570 GCF_015228065.2 Penaeus monodon
GAAGGGGGAGAGGAACCTTTCAGGTGTTCAGATGCTTTATCGCGGAATTATTCTATATCGCATCGGGTCAATAAGGGCCAATAATTAACCTAATGTTTGTTCGCGTA
>NC_051413.1:15021872-15021988 GCF_015228065.2 Penaeus monodon
GAAGGAAAAGGAAAGGTAACGCCCATGAATACAATGGGGATGGGTTTGGGGGGGCATATTTAAGAAATTAATTTACTTCACATTGCCACCTTTTTTCGTTTAACTCTCACTCCCTA
>NC_051413.1:15022069-15023055 GCF_015228065.2 Penaeus monodon
GTGCACTTCGATATACACTAACACAGCATAATTTTTTCTTAATAGGATTTCTCATTCTTTCCTCTTGACATCCTTTTTCTTTCTGGTTTCAGGTAGCCTGTCTGATTATTTCCTTTATTTTTTGCTATCTTAGTTCTTTCCATCGTTTTTCTTTGGTCTCATTTTGTATTTTTTGTCTCATTTTGTGTAGAAGGAATAAACTTGAAGAATGTAACTGTTACTTCACAGAGTAATTCTTTTTCTAACTCACTCTTACAGGACATTGTAGTGATTAATATAATCAGGAGAAAAAAGGTGGCTGAGCGTTAATATATTTATTTGTGCTTCACCAAGTATTTAACAAATACTGCAATGCATAATGCCATTCTATGAAGCTTTAAGTACACAATACTCATTTACACTTTCAATACAAGGTTCTTTACAAATATTTAATTAGAAAGATTCTCATACTGAAAACACTACAGTATATCTAACAACACTGAAAGTATCTCTACCTACAGTGAAGTCATATACATGTATATCTTTCTCCTATTTCTTGTCCTTTGTAATCTATTATCAATTTCTCCTTTTCTTTAAAAGTAAACTTCATCTCACAATAGCAGAGGATATCGCAGTCAAGATATCTATTGATATAACACGAGAAATTAAGGTGAACAAGAAAAAATAATCAAATCAAAGGAACGCGGAATAAATATTTAGGTGGGCAAATGCCACATGCATCTGGTCCTGCTGCTGAGGTTCATATTGATGGCGCTTGACAGACATTCAAAGTTATACACATTTATTAAACAGCATAAAATGTCTGATTAAAAGGTAAACATCACACTTCTTTCCAGTACAAAAGCAATAAGGCCACACTAAATCCTATAAAATATTAATGCAAACCATTCTTAGTGGACGAGACAGAGTTTGGTGATTGAATCAAGTGGATGAAGCAGGCATACAAAAGTGTCTGGTATGTGTCATGAATAAAGTTGTTTACATTC
>NC_051413.1:15026112-15026220 GCF_015228065.2 Penaeus monodon
TTTTTTTAAATTAATAAATAAATATTATGTGTGTGTGTGGAGGGGTGTGTGTGGTTAAATAAAAACAATAATTTAATGTATAAATATAAAAATATTTTTTAAAATTTT
>NC_051413.1:15026308-15027408 GCF_015228065.2 Penaeus monodon
CCCACAATATATAGGTAAATGGCTTCCCATAACCTTTTTATTATAGACTGCTACAGTTTATGTAAAATTTTCAATATCAATTCATCAACGAGACATAAATTGGATAAATCATTTAAATGTCCCCATAAAATTTTTTACCTAAAAAAAATAGTACGTACATCAGATCACTGACCAGCTTAAACTTACAATTGGAAAAAGTGCCCACATACTCGAAATATACAAACCCCATTTAATATCATGTAAACCACATGGATTTTCCGTATAGACATCTGGCCAATTTTAAATTTTAAAACACAATGAAATGAAATAAACATCAATTCCTTTAAAAATTTCATGACTGCCCAAGTAGTGTAAACATGTAATGCCTATTTGATATTTCAAATTTATAAAAATTTCCCCATCATTAAAGATGCCCAAATTTACAAAAAATTTTGTGAACGCTTTAGGAAGTTTTTTCCAGTTAACTGTGGACACATACCCGTTAATTCAGTACAGTATATGGAAATTTTGTGTTCATTACTACTGGTTTTGGGAATGAAGGCATATTTTTTCATTCTTAGTGGTCAGGCCCAACAGTAAAAAGTAACGTACGCAAAAAAGCCACTTTGTAAATTAATTTAAACAAAACCCGTCAGGATATAACAAAAAAAAAAAAAAATACACCTTGAAACACAGTAATTTTGTAGAAAAGATGAGCTTGATTTACATGTGATTTATCCTGGCATTGAGAATATTTTTTATACAGGGGTATTTTGTGAAAAAAAATCGAAAAAAAATATGACACTAATTCAAAGAGCAATAATGACAAAGAAAAAAGAAGCAAACAAAATATGATATTACTGCTGCTGTCAAGAAATCAAGTATAATCAATGCTTAAAGCACACCACACAGAAAGACGGGAAATAAGGAAGAAAGAAAGCAACAACTAATACAAATGTTACATCTTCCCTCTGGCCTTGTTACCTCTCTAGTCGGGTGCAACATATAATTCCACTCTGATTTAATAAATTTCACAAGTGCTAGTACTTTTTTTAATCACTTCCAAAAGGTTATGCATTGTATGAACTAATCACACTGAAGGAAGAAAAATATTCCAAATT
>NC_051413.1:15027457-15028219 GCF_015228065.2 Penaeus monodon
GGAAACAATATCCATCCTAAAGGGAAAAAGTCACCTCTGACATAATAGAGTCAAAGTACTACAAGGTAAAAATATTTTAACTGGAGCATCTCAAGAATGTAATATCAAACAAATCTTGTGTTGTTGCACATTATCTTTTTTATATTAAAAAGCTCACAGACTAATGCTGTGGCTTTTTTCCTCCTTTCCTTCTTCCCTTCAGACTCCCCATCCACACCCCTACCAGCTGGCAAAAGCAAATCACTATTGCTTGTTGAAAAATGAAAGGCAGTGTCTGCTTCCTGGATCTTGTTGCACACTTGGTACCTTCTTCATTAACACTCTATGCCACTGCCAATGTGGATATGGAGTGGTGTAATCAGCTTCAGTAATATAAGATTTGAACAGAATAATATAACTATTACAGGAAAGTGCTGAGCAGTCTGGAAGACTTGCATGACATAAAAATGGAAGTTTCTTGCAATACAACATATGAAGAGTGAAAGCTTTATGACCATGTAAGATTTTGTAACAGACATCATATCCTTATTTTGTATATACACATACCAATATTTACAAGAACAGATAAAACAGAACATGCTGACATAAACTGACATAGTCTATACCCTCCTCTCAAATGGGCAAAAGTTACTGTAGCAAAAATGAACATGAAGAAGGTGAAAAAACAACACTGCAAGCAGAAGCAAGCCAGACATGTGTCCCTGTGTATTAACCAGCAATACATGAGACTTGTTTTTCTATCTAGGGGAGATCAGCCCTATG
>NC_051413.1:15028433-15029159 GCF_015228065.2 Penaeus monodon
ACATTATACTTTCCATTTGGAGGAAAATGTAAAATCTTAAGAGATATTAACTGTCACTTTAGTCCTTCAGTTTAATATATTCATTCTCTTAGAGTGATTTGTTTTTTTCCAGTGAAGAGTCAGTGATGAGTAACACTTCAAGTCCTGCATAGAAAAATTAAAGAAATAGATCTAGTATTTAATATGTCAATATTCCTCAGAGAATCGAAAAGTGACTTGACTCTTAAGTCTAATAGACAATCATTGATAACATGCAGGTTTTATACAAGTTCTGGCATACATCAAAGATATCAAATTTAATGCAGAACTTGTTATCAGCTACATCAAACTCTACAGACTTGATAGGCCTAATTACAGTGCTGACTTATGAATGCTTTTAATTTTAGAAGCAATCTGATTTGAGGTCAATACTAAAGCCAGTTTAAACCTGTGGTAATAATGTAGCTTTTTGTAGACCTGAAATATTCTAACACTGAGAAATAAATCACAGTTCTAGGGGATATTACTATTTAAGTTTAAAGCAGAGATAAATTTTGGTCATCCAAATATTCATATGTATCACATAAATATAATGTTAATAAAAATTAAATGCAGGCCTTTCTCATCACACCAAATCACAGAAAAGCCTTTGTTTTGTAGAAAAAGCAATTATTTAAAGACAAGAAAATATCATATATATTTATCATTCAAATGATATAGATATTTAAGCAGAAAGATAGAATATGG
>NC_051413.1:15029329-15033079 GCF_015228065.2 Penaeus monodon
AAATATGATCTTTCACTTAATGCAAATATAGATATTTTCAACAATCCAAAAAAGAAAATAATTAGATTAATATCATATATTTCACAATTTATCTATTTTGTCTTGAACTTGACGACATACATGTATTTGTAATAACCAGACATGAAGCAAAACATTAATTTTTCAGCTGGTATTTAATTCTCGAACACAGTTGAAATGAAGCACATTACACTGGAATTAATCTGGATATATATTCAACTTTTGGCTCTTTATGCTGTCATCCATGATCACACTAAATGACCAAAATAACCTCTAATTAATTTTTCTGATGACTAGGAGTGTCTTCTTTTCTTGTAAAAATATATAAAAATGCATGAAATTACTCTTGATTACTAGAAACTTCCTTTAGCAGAGCAAGATTCACATAATGGCCAAAGGCCTTTCTTTTGCCTCAGACACAGACACAAATTGATGCTTTGATGAGATCTGTAAATTAGCAAAGTTATAGTGTTTGTGCTTTTTACAACCTTATCATAGAATGACATCTTTTCCATGATGTGAACTAAACATCTTTACAAACATTGATTTGTATAGCAAATTTGCTACCTGAACACCATTTTCTCATAGCCTACATAATGACTGAAGATTTTTGTTTATTTGTTTGATTAATTTAGCCCAGATACATATTTTATAGGGAAACTGTAGAAAATTGTTTGAAGAAAACAAGAACCACCCCACTATATATATATATAAAAAAAAAGCCTGAACTCCAAACACAAAGTAATAAAGTTTCTATTCATTTGAAACATATTCACATCAAAAGACAACTCAGAAAGGCATAATATTTAAACACAAATACAAACAATCTGACAAAAAAGAAACAACAAAGCAAAACAGTCATCATGAGAATATAGTGCAAATGAAACAAAAAGAAAAGAACAACACATACTGGCTACATACATGTAAGGGTTAGTATAAAAAAAATAACAAAGAAAGGGAATTGTTAGCAATCAGCAACAGACAAAATGAGAGAAAAATAAAATAAAATAAATGCGAATATATACTTGTGAAATATTTGGATCACTGAGGTCAGAGAATGCTTGCTGTGCCATTCCTCTGATACTTATTTCTGAGGCGAGTTAATGTGGACGAGGACTCACTGCTGAGGGTGGAGTGCGTGTAGGTCAAAGGACGGTTGGCAAAGCGTCGTTTAAGGGAAGTGATAGGACGTGTCTCATCTTCTCTCCATCTTCGCCAGTTATGATGTTCAATGGGGTCTTGAGGTCCCCAGTCACCCCATTCTCGTGACGACTGCAGAGATGATGCCACTTTCTGTATGATAAACAGACTAGACTCAATACAGGCATTTGAAGATCAGACTGGGTAAGATGTCATAAAAAAAATCATGTACTGCATGAATATCACTGTAACAGGCATTCACACACATACATCTTTAACGCCATAAGCAAGTTGTGATTTTACAACATAAATAGCAGTGATAGGAACAGGTAGCAGGACCAGTGCACAAAGTCCCCACACAACCGCAATCCGCCAAGCAGGTCCATCAGTGACAGCAACATGTTGGCTGTCCATGACACATGACCATACAACAACACTCTGGAAATCAAGTGTGTACAGATTGTTAAAAATCTTGATCTTATATAGGAGGCATAATAACTAATTTCCTATATTTCTTTTCAAATATTAATCTTGTGAGTTATAATAGTAAGCATAAAAAATTAACAGTAATCATACATAATTTTTAACAATTTTTCCAGCTTAAATCAGAACACTACACATTAATTAAATTTCTTTTAGCCAACTGACAAACCTATTCAAAGATGTTTCTATACCAGTAATGGGAGAACACTCGAAATTTATTTGTTTTCAGTTCTGAGAGGGAGAGCTATATGGGGAAGAAATCCCTTTTCACATTTTTGAGGGACCATACTGCTGGGTCAAATGTTTTTTTATTTACATGAATATTAGTTTATTTGTTCCTAGGAATGAAAATCTTTAAATAGGGTTCAATTAACAGATGAGAGAAAAGCAGGGATAAAAACTCACCAGAAGTGTCAAAGGGATGAATACACCCCATACAGGTGCCCAGAGCCAAGACACTGTTGCCTCAAGCATAAAGGTGAAGTCTTTGCGAACTTTGTGTATACCTGAAACACGAAATCATATATTTTCTTCTTAAGTAATGATCTCAGAGTATTTATCTAATTTTCATTCACAAAATAGCTATACTTCATTATAAACTTAGAACAATGGGACCAGAGACTGATGCTTTTACCATGCTTAATGACAAAAAATACTCTAACCACTTACCATATACAGCTGTGACTGCAAGTGTCAAAGTAAGAGGTGGCCACAACACAACCTTAGTCAGTACATCAACATCCAATAAGCTTACTATGGCAGATCCACTCTGTTTTGGAAATTTGATAGCCATTTAACATATATATTATATAGCAACATTCCAATGCTAATAAATTATTTAGAGATATTCTGAAGAACAATAAACCTTATAGAAAATAGAACCCTTCATTCTTTAGATGAACTATACATCCAGTTGTAAATATTAAGAACACACTCTTAGATCCTTGTCTTAATATCAAACTACCTTCCTGAATTTTTAGAAGAATGACTTGACTACTGTCAAATAATTACCTTGAAAGAGGTGGGCAATGCACCTGCTACAACGACAGGTGCTATCAAGAAGGCCAAGACAGCACTTGGAAGACAGTCACAAGCATCTCGCATGGCAGCTATCAGTGCGTGAATACAGACTGTGACTGTTGTAACTCCACTACACCACAATCCTGTACAGTGCCATAATATACATAAATCACCAAAGAGGCATTCATAAAAAAGTTATGTAGGACAATCTGTTTTGTAAAGTGTTATCTCTACACAAAAGGAAACAAATTATTCTTTTCTCTTCTTCTTTCTCCTATTAATAATCTATGTATTATAAACTCATCATTTCACCAAGATGGCTTCATAAAGAGAAAAAACATCCTCACAACCTCACCAAGGAAGACCATGCTGGACACCCCTTGCTGCAGCCACGTGAAGGGGAAAGGAAACACACTTAGTAGATGGGAGGCTGTTACCATTGCTGTGCCCACTGCCATTCCAACCTCTTCCATACTTTCTACCTCAGCTGCCTCTTCGTAGAGTGTCCTGTTACTGCCAGTGCCAAAGCATAAGAAAATAAATGTGTGAAATGTTAAAGACATTTGCATAATAATCTTATGTGAGGACAAGATGATTAGTGAGAAACTTGGCAACCTTACATCTTTTAAGTCATTGATGCCATGTATACATGCCCTCTCCATTATGAGCCTGCATTTATATATCCGATAAGAGAGTATCAGAAAAATAATCCCCTTAGCTGCAGAGATTACTTCTTGTTGTTAGCCATGTCAACTTTTCATTATGATTGTAATAGAAATAATAATTCTAAAATTTGTTTCTTTAGAGAAATTTATATTTTCACCTAACATTTCACAGGAGGTTTATGTCATTATGTGTAGCCTCTCCTGCTTACCTATTCCTTGAATTGGCAGGATAAATATGTAAATAAGGATGTGCACAACAGCCTTGAATCTTTTCAGTCCTCTGAATCTTGTTCATCATGACCCCTCCTAAACTCCCTGGCTGTCTTTCCAGTGCTTGTGTTACTCCCCGAATTAGAGAAAATATGGATGACCCTCACCCATCCCCCTAAACCACTGTCACAGCCCCTACCTAAACCATGTCACG
>NC_051413.1:15035212-15035404 GCF_015228065.2 Penaeus monodon
ACATTTTTCACAAATGTAATTATTGGATCAATAACAATGCCAGATAATATTCTTAACCGTATCACATCCTGTGACTAGCTGAGAATACCAATTTTACCCTCTTTCGACGACCCATAGGTAAGCATGCCCTGTCTGGGTGAGAGCTAGGGGTGAGAATGGGAGGGAAGGGGAACTCTCTCTCCCTGTCACGGT
>NC_051413.1:15035889-15035993 GCF_015228065.2 Penaeus monodon
GGGGGAGAGGAGCCCCTCAGGTGTGCAGATGCTTTATCACGGAATTATTCTATATCGCATCGGGTCAATAAGGGCCAATAATTAACCTAATGTTTGTTCGCGTA
>NC_051413.1:15048359-15048473 GCF_015228065.2 Penaeus monodon
GAAGGAAAAGGAAAGGTAACGCCCATGAATACAATGGGGATGGGTTGGGGGGGCATATTTAAGAAATTAATTTACTTCACATTGCCACCTTTTTTCGTTTAACTTCTCACTCCC
>NC_051413.1:15048553-15049499 GCF_015228065.2 Penaeus monodon
GTGCACTTCGATATACACTACACAGCATAATTTTTTCTTAATAGGATTTCTCATTCTTTCCTCTTGACATCCTTTTTCTTTCTGGTTTCAGGTAGCCTGTCTGATTATTTCCTTTATTTTTTGCTATCTTAGTTCTTTCCATCGTTTTTCTTTGGTCTCATTTTGTATTTTTTGTCTCATTTTGTGTAGAAGGAATAAACTTGAAGAATGTAACTGTTACTTCACAGAGTAATTCTTTTTCTAACTCACTCTTACAGGACATTGTAGTGATTAATATAATCAGGAGAAAAAAGGTGGCTGAGCGTTAATATATTTATTTGTGCTTCACCAAGTATTTAACAAATACTGCAATGCATAATGCCATTCTATGAAGCTTTAAGTACACAATACTCATTTACACTTTCAATACAAGGTTCTTTACAAATATTTAATTAGAAAGATTCTCATACTGAAAACACTACAGTATATCTAAAAAACACTGAAAGTATCTCTACCTACAGTGAAGTCATATACATGTATATCTTTCTCCTATTTCTTGTCCTTTGTAATCTATTATCAATTTCTCCTTTTCTTTAAAAGTAAACTTCATCTCACAATAGCAGAGGATATCGCAGTCAAGATATCTATTGATATAACACGAGAAATTAAGGTGAACAAGAAAAAATAATCAAATCAAAGGAACGCGGAATAAATATTTAGGTGGGCAAATGCCACATGCATCTGGTCCTGCTGCTGAGGTTCATATTGATGGCGCTTGACAGACATTCAAAGTTATACACATTTATTAAACAGCATAAAATGTCTGATTAAAAGGTAAAATCACACTTCTTTCCAGTACAAAAGCAATAAGGGCCCACACTAAACCCTATAAAATATTAATGCAACCATTTTAGTGGACGAGACAGAGTTTGGTGATTGAATCAAGGGATGAAGCAGGCATACAAAA
>NC_051413.1:15052444-15053555 GCF_015228065.2 Penaeus monodon
TTTTATTATAGACTGCTACAGTTTATGTGAAATTTCAATATCAATTCATCATACTTGAGACATAAAATTGTGATAAATCATTAACTTGCTCCTATAAAATTTCTACCTAAAAATATAGTACAGTACATCTATGATCACTGACCAGCTTAAACTTTACAATTGGAAATGTAGCCCACATACTCGAAATATACATACCACATTGAATATTCAGTGTAATACCACATGGATTTCCTGTATATGACATACTGGCCAATTTAAGTTCTAAAACACAATGAAATGAAAATAAACATCAATTCCTTAAATTACATGACTGCCCTAAGTAGTGTAAACATGACTAATGCCTATTCTGATATTTCATATTTCCATAACATTTCCCTCATCATTAAAAGATGCCAAATTCACAAACATTTTGTGAACTGCTTCTAGGGAAGTTTTCTCCAGTTAACTGTGGACACATACCACTGTTTATATTCAGTCAGCAGTATATGGCACTTTTGTGCATATCATTACTACTGTGTTTGGCAATGAAGGCATATTTTTTCAGTTCTTAGTGGTTCAGTGCCACAACAGCTAATAGTATATCGTACGCAAAAAGCCACTTTGTAAATTACATTCTAATACAAAACCCTGTCAGGATATAACAAAAAGAAAAAAAATACACCCATCTGAACACAGTAATTCTGTAGAAAATGTATTGAGCTTGTATTTACATGTGATTTATCACTGGGATCATTTGAGAATATTCTTTATCACAGGCATATTTTGTGAAAAGAAATCTGAAAAACTATGACACTATATTCAAAGCAGCAATAATGACAAAGAAAAAAGAAGCAAACAAAATATGATATTACTGCTGCTGTCAAGAAATCAAGTATAATCAATGCTTAAAGCACACCACACAGAAAGACGGGAAATAAGGAAGAAAGAAAGCAACAACTAATACAAATGTTACATCTTCCCTCTGGCCTTGTTACCTCTCTAGTCGGGTGCAACATATAATTCCACTCTGATTTAATAAATTTCACAAGTGCTAGTACTTTTTTTAATCACTTCCAAAAGGTTATGCATTGTATGAACTAATCACACTGAAGGAAGAAAAATATTCCAAATT
>NC_051413.1:15053604-15054401 GCF_015228065.2 Penaeus monodon
GGAAACAATATCCATCCTAAAGGGAAAAAGTCACCTCTGACATAATAGAGTCAAAGTACTACAAGGTAAAAATATTTTAACTGGAGCATCTCAAGAATGTAATATCAAACAAATCTTGTGTTGTTGCACATTATCTTTTTTATATTAAAAAGCTCACAGACTAATGCTGTGGCTTTTTTCCTCCTTTCCTTCTTCCCTTCAGACTCCCCATCACACCCCTACCAGCTGGCAAAGCAAATCACTATTGCTGTTGAAAAATGAAAGGCAGTGTCTGCTTCCTGGATCTTGTTGCACACTGGTACCTTCTTCATTAACACTCTATGCCACTGCCAATGTGGATATGGAGTGGTGTAATCAGCTTCAGTAATATAAGATTTGAACAGAATAATATAACTATTACAGGAAAGTGCTGAGCAGTCTGGAAGACTTGCATGACATAAAAATGGAAGTTTCTGCAATACAACATATAAAAGATTAAAAGTTTTAAATGACCATGTAAGATTTTGAAAACAACCTCATTCCTTATTTTGTATATAAAACTACCAATATTTACAAGAACAGAAAAAAAAACAAAAACATGCGGACATAAACTGACATAGTCTATCCCCCTCCTCTCAAAGGGCAAAATTTAAAAACTGTAGCAAAAATAAAAACATAAAGAAGGTGAAAAAACAACACTGAAGCAGAAGAAAGCCGGGACATGTGCCCCATTTGAAATTTAACCGCAAACATAAAGACTTGTTTTTTTTCTGGGGGAAAGATACCCCTATGAAAAAACTTTAATTAAAACTAAAAGG
>NC_051413.1:15054500-15055440 GCF_015228065.2 Penaeus monodon
GGGTCGTGGGGCAGGGTTTGGGTTTTTAGCCCCTGGTTTCCCGGTTTCAAAACCCCGGGAGAAAACCTGGGTTTCCCGGATTTCCGGGTTTCGGGGGGGTTGGGTTTTTTTATACTTATATTTTTTCCTTTTGGAAAGGAAAATGTAAAATTTAGAGATATTAACTGTCATTTTTATCCTTCATTTAATATATTCATTCTCTTAGAGTGTTTGTTTTTTTTCCAGTGAAGAGCCAGGAGAGTAACCCTTCAATTTCCTGCATAAAAAAATTTAAAAGAAAAGATCAGTATTTAATATGTCAATATTCCTCAGAAATCGAAAAGGACTTAAACTCTTAAGTCATGGGAATCTTGAAAAACCATGCAGGTTTTATACAATTTCTGGCATAAAATCAAAGAAATCAATTTAATGAGAATTTTGTTATCAGCTACATAAAAACCTCTAAAGCTTAAATAGGCCAAAAATTACAGTGCTGCTTAGAATGCTTTTAATTTTAGAAGCAATCTGATTTGGGGTTTCCAAAAATAAAGCCATTTAAAACCTGGGGGGTAAAAATGTATTTTTTTGTGACCTGAAATATTTTTAACACTGAAAAAATTAATCACAGTTTGGGGGAAATATTACTATTTAATTTTTAAAAGCAGAGAAAAATTTTTGGTCATCCAAAATTCATAGTATCCAAAAATTTAAAATGTTAAAAAAAATTAAATGCAGGCCCTTTTTCCCCTCACACCAAATCCCCGGAAAAGGGCCTTTTTTTTTGTAGAAAAAGAAATTTTTAAAAAAGACAAGAAAATATCATATTATTTATTTCCCAAAAATTGATATAGATATTTAAGCAAAAAAAGTTTGAAATGGAAAACCCAAACCCAAAAAAAAAACAGTCCAAAAAGATAAAAGGAAAACAGCCACAGTAAGAAATAAAAAAACTAAAACACCC
>NC_051413.1:15055532-15056183 GCF_015228065.2 Penaeus monodon
ACTTTAAAATATGATTTTTCATTTAATGCAAATATAGATATTTTCAACAATCCAAAAAAAAAAAATTAATTTAAAGTTTAATATCATAATTTTCAAAATTTTATTATTTTGTCTTAACTTGAGGGACATACAGGGTTTTTGTAAAAAACCAACATGAAGCAAAACTTTAAATTTTCGGGCTGGTTTTTAAATTTCCCTCAAAACACAGTTGAAATAAAGGGCACTTACATGGAATTAATCTGGATAAAAATTAAACCCTTTTTGGCCTTTATGCTTTTCATCCCATTTTACAAAAAATTTACCAAAATAACCCTAAAATTTTTTTGGGATGCTAGGATGTCTTCTTTTTTTTGTAAAAATATATAAAAATGCATAAAATTTAAACTCTTGTTTATAGAAACTTTCCTTTCAGAGCAAGATTCACATAAGGCCAAACCCTTTTTTTTGCCTCAAAACACAGACAAAAATTTGATGCTTTGATGAGATCTGTAAATTACCCAAAGTTATTGTTTTTTGGTCTTTTTAAAAACCTTTTTCAAGAATGACATTTTTTCCATGATGTGAACAAAAACCACTTTACAAACTTGTTTTGTATAGCAAATTTGCTCCCCGGGAACACCATTTTCTCATGGGCCTACATAATGACTGAAG
>NC_051413.1:15056202-15057684 GCF_015228065.2 Penaeus monodon
GAAATTTAGCCCAGAAAACATATTTTATGGGGAAAACCCTGTAAAAAATTGTTTAAAAGAAAACAAGAAAAAACCCCCCTAAAATATATATATAAAAAAAACCTAAACTCCAAACAAAAAGGGAAAAAGGGTTTTCTATTCTTTTGAAACATATTCCCACATCAAAAGACAACCCCAGAAAGGCTTTTAAATATTTAAACCCCAAATAAAAAACAATCGAAAAAAAAGAAAAAACAAAGAAAAACAGTCATATGAGAATATAGTAAAAATAAAACAAAAAAAAAAAGAAAAAAACCCCTACTGGCTACAAAAAAGTAAGGGTTAGTAAAAAAAAAAATAAAAAAAAAAAGGGGAATTGTTGGGCAATCAGAAACAGAAAAAAATGAAGAAAAAAAAAATAAAAAAAAAAATGCAAATATATACGGGGAAAATTTTTTTGGGAAATCACTGGGGTCAGAGAATGCTTGCTGGCCATTCCTTGATACTTTTTCTGAGGCAGTTAATTGGGACGGGGGCTAACTGTTTAAAGGGGTGGAGTGGGGTTTTTAAGGTCAAAGGACGGTTGGCAAAAGCGTCTTTTAAAAGGGAAAAGTGATGGGGACGTGCCCCTAAATTTTCCCTCTCCATTTTCGCCTTTAAGGAGGGTTCAAGGGGGTTTCTTGAGGTCCCCAGCCCACCCCTTTTCCGTGACGACTGCAGAGATGAGGCCACTTTCTGTATGATAAAAAAGACTAGACTCAAACAGGCTTTTAAAGATCAGACTGGGTAAGATGTCATAAAAAAAATCATGTACTCTGAATATCACTGTCACAGGCATTAAACACACAACATTTTAAAAGCCATAAGCAAGTTGTGATTTTACAAATAAATAGCAGTGATGGGAAACAGGAAAGCAGGACCAGTGCACAAAGCCCCCCCAACCGAAATCCCCCAAAGGGGCGGGTTTCCAAATCAGTAAACAGCAACATTTTGGCTGCCCATGACACTGACCATACAACAAAAACTCGGGAAATAAAGGGGTTTTTTTTTGTAAAGATTTTTAAAAAATCTTAAATTTTATATAGGGGGCCTAAAACAAAATTTCCTATATTTCTTTTAAATTTTAATCTTGTGAGTTTATAATAAAAGGGCAAAAAAAAATTAACAGTAACCCCTCCCTAATTTTTAAAAAATTTTTTCCGGGCTTAAATCAAAAATTTACACAAAATTTAAAATTTTCTTTTACCCAAACTAAAAACCCTTTCAAAGAGTTTCTTCCCCAGTAATGGGAAAACACTCGAAATTTATTTTTTTTTCAGTTTGAGGGGAGAGCTATAGGGGAAAAGAAACCCCTTTTTCACTTTTTTTTGAGGCCCATACTGCGGGTCAAAGGTTTTTTTTTTTAAAAGGGAATTTTATTTTATTTTTTTCCTGGGAATAAAAATCTTTAAATGGGTTCAATTAACGATGGGGAAAAAAGCGGGAAAAAAACTCCCCCAAGAA
>NC_051413.1:15057707-15059774 GCF_015228065.2 Penaeus monodon
GTAAAAGGGGATGAATACCCCCCCATACGGGTTTGCCCGGCCAAGACAATGTTGCCTCAAGCATAAAGGTAAAGGGCCCTTTGCGAACTTTTTTGTATACCTAAAAACACGAAATCATATTTTTTTCTTCTTAAGTAATGATCTCAGATTATTTATTTTAATTTTTCATTCACAAAAATAGCTATAAATTCATTTTAAACTTAGAACCCAAAGGGGCCAAAAGGGGCTGATGCTTTTACATGCTTAATTTAAAAAAAATACTCAACCCACTTACCATAACAGCTGTGACTGCAAGTGTCAAAGTAAAAGGTGGCCACAAAAACAAACCTTTGTCAGTACATCAACCTTTAAAAAAAGCCCTTTCTAAAGGAAAATCCACTCTGTTTTTGGGAAAATTTTATTTGCCCTTTAACATTATAATTAAAGCCAAAATTCCAATGCTAATAAATTTTTTTAGAGATATTCTGAAAGGGAAAAATAAAAACCCTTTTAAAAAAAATTTGAACCCTTCATTTTTTAGGGTGAACTATACATCCATTGGGAAATATTAAGAACCCCCACTCTTTTGATCCTTGCTTAAAATTTAAAAAATACCTTCCTGAATTTTTTGAGAAAAACTTGACTACTGTCAAATAATTACCTTGAAAAAAGGTGGGGGAATGCACCTTTCCCACCAAAAGACAGGTGCTATCAAGAAGGGCCCAAAACGCACTTTGGGAAAAACAGTCACAAGCATCCCCGCAGGCAGCTATCAGGGGCGTGAATACGACCCGGGCCCGTTGTAAAATCCACTTTCACCACAATCCTGTACCGTGCCATAATATAAAATTTAAAAAACCAAAAAAGGCATTCATAAAAAAATTATGTAGGCAATCTTTTTGTAAAGTGTTATTTTTCTAAAACAAAAGGAAACAAAATTTTCTTTTTTTCTTCTTCTTTCTCCTATTAATTTAAACTATGTATTATAAACCCTTTATTTTTACCAAGATGGCTTCCTAAAGGAAAAAAACCTCCTCACAACCTCACCAAGGAAAAACCCTTCTGGACAAACCCCCTTTCTGCAGCCACGTGAAAGGGGGAAAGGGGGAAAAACCCCCTTAGTAGAAAGGGAGGCTGTTTCCCCTTGCTGTGCCCCTGCCCTTCCAACCTCCCATACTTTCTACCTCAGCTGCCTCTTTGTAGAGGGTCCCCGTTACTTTCCAGTGCCAAAGCATAAAAAATAAAAAGTGTGAAATGTTAAGACATTTGCAAATAATCTTTTGTGAGGGCAAAATTTTTAGTGAGAAACTTGGCAACCTTAAAAACTTTTTTTGTCATTGATGCCAGTATAAATTTCCCTCTATTTTTTAAAAAGGGGGGGGGGGGGGCCTGCATTTATTTTCCGATAAGAGAAATATCGGGAAAAAAATCCCCTTAGCTGCGAATTACTTTTTTGTTGTTTGCCATGTCAACTTTTTATTTTTGATTTTAAAAGAAATAATAATTCTAAAATTTGTTTCTTTAGAGAAATTTTAAAAATTTTCACCTAACTTTCCCCGGAGGTTTTTTTTCATTATGTGACCTCTCCGCTTACCCATTCCTTGAATTGGGAGGATAAATATTTTAAAAAAGGATTTGCACAAAAAGCCTTGAATCTTTTCAATCCTTGAAAAACTTGGTTTACAGGGCCCCTCCTAAACTCCCTGGGGTGTTTTTCCAGTGCTTGTGTTACTCCCCGAATTAGAGAAAATATGGGGGACCCTCACCCATCCCCCTAAACCACTGGGCCAAAAAGCCCCCACCTAAACCATTCCGTTTTCTTTATTCTGGGCCCCCAGCAAAGGGGGGCCCAAAAAAAAGATTGCTTGGGGGAGTGTGTATGTTTTGTGGGGGGTGTGTGTTTTATTTTTGGGTGTACGGTATGTGTGGATACGTATGTGCGTGTGGGGTATAGTGTGGGTGTGTGTATTGTTTGTTTCGTATCGTGTATGGGTGTAAACTGAGGGGTGCGTTTTGGTATAGTGTTTCATTTTGTATAGTGTGTTTGTTTGTGTGCATGGGTGTATGGTGTATATGGTGTGTATGCTG
>NC_051413.1:15060174-15060389 GCF_015228065.2 Penaeus monodon
TAAATGTTATTTTTGTAATTTTGTAAATTTTTGGGGTTTATAGGTGTTGTGTGTGTATAGTGTGTAATGTGTGTGTTGGGGTGGGTGTGTGTGTGTGTGTGGGGTGGGGTTGTGTGTGGGTGTGTGTGTGGTGGTGTGGGTGTGTGTGTGAGAGAGAGGAGAGAGAGGGTGAGAGAGTGGAGAGAGAGAGAGGGGAAAAGAGAAAAGAGAGAGAG
>NC_051413.1:15060642-15060714 GCF_015228065.2 Penaeus monodon
GGGTAGGGTTTTGAAGAGAGGAGAGAGAGAGAGAGAAGAGAGGAGAGAGAGATGAGAGTGAGAGAGAGAGAA
>NC_051413.1:15062990-15064112 GCF_015228065.2 Penaeus monodon
AGCAAAAGCATGCTTCAGTCTCACCCCCATTTAAATGCTTATCAAGGAAAAAACCTCATACCGGGGGAGGGGAGATGACTATGCTACCCCTGGGGGTTAGTAATGGTAAAAAGTACCGCTCAATCAGTATAGGTGTCCCAGCCCACTTGTTTGGCCCTCCCATTTCCCCCCCACCTCTAAGAGGGACCCACCTCGACTCCAAACCGCTTCAGTTCCCCGAAAAAAAGGGGGTAATCGATCACCTCCCGCAAAACGGAATTCCAAGTTCTGTAAAACCTCCTGGGGTTTTACCTCGGGAGCAACCCCGGGGTTTGGATCCCCACCTCGCCACCCTTGCCGACGTGCCCCTTTGAAAGGGGGTGCAGGCTGGGGGGCCCCAAGTCTGCCTGCAGGTTCTTTGTAGGTTTTGTTCTCATAAAGTATTGCATTTTATGCAATATCTTACTGTTCATAACAATATTTCTAGAAAAATAACAAGTTTTACATACCTTTCATTCCTATTTAATAATCAATACATTTTACATCTTCTGCTTCTCCTACAACCTCTAGAAAATCAACAGGCAAATCAACATACCTGATGACTTCCAGAGCTTGCCCTGGCTCTAGCCCTCGGTCATCAGCTAGCAGAGTGAGCTGGATCACTGTCACAGCTGATACCAGAGCTGTTACCACTGCCAACAATATCACCAATCCCCATAAGTGCCTAAGAGAGAATAAAAGCACTGAAATGTTACATGAAACATGGAAAAAAGTAAATAAATTCAGTTTCATTCCTGAATAATAACTTTCTTCCAGGTACTTCCTTTTGATATAATCATCCTCTTACCGTCTCAAAGTAAACCGGAAAGCGCCTCTGGCTGAGAAGTTCATGAGCAAACCAATGCCCAGGCCAAGAGAGAGCAAAACATGTGCTAATGCAGCACACCAAACCTGTAAAATACATTTACTTTAACTGCACTTTACAAAAAATTTTCTTTTCCCTTTCAGATTTCTTTTTTTTTTTTCAAATTATAGTGGTAATCACCCCTCTTTCGTTTTTTTCTTCAATTTTCCCCAAAAAAAAATTTTTTTTATTCTCCTATGGTTTTTAAAAGGGGGAATTTTTTTTTCCTTTAATTTCGG
>NC_051413.1:15064142-15064272 GCF_015228065.2 Penaeus monodon
TTTCCCCCCGGGGGGGGGAAAAATAATAAAATTTATTGAAGTTTAAAATTTTTCCCCCTAAAAAAGCCCAAAAGGGTCCTTTACCTGCAAAAAAAAGCAAAAGTGTTTGGGGGGAAATTTTAAAATTTGA
>NC_051413.1:15065542-15066105 GCF_015228065.2 Penaeus monodon
CTACCCTCAAAACTCCCTAAACCCAATTGTTCTGGGGACCCCCTTTCCGCCTCCGAAAAAAAAAGGAAGTCAATAGACTTAAAGTTTAAATTTGTCTTCCCTTATCATTAGATCGATTTTTGATGGGCTTAAAAAAAAACCCGCAAACTCGGGTGAAGTTAGGGTCACAAGATACTAATTGCTCTCTGGCTAAGCACTTTTTGAATATAGTCTCATTTTCCCTAATTTGGACCACGGCATTTCCTGGGATTTTTAAAAACCTCCTCCCTTTATTCCCCCCAATGCCAAACCACACCCCCCTTTCCCCCCCACACACCCACCCCCCACCCCCCCACCAACCCACCCACACCCCCACCCACACCACAAACCCCCCCCCCCCCACCCCCACTCCTCAACCCCACCACACTATCTCCCAAAAAACACACTCCCAACCCCCCAACCTCACTCCTAACCCACACCACCCAGCAACACCAAACCCCCAAACACTCACCCCCCTCCTACACCACACTACACTCCCCCCTCACTCACAACTCCTACCTCACTCACTCACACCCTCCTCCTCC
>NC_051413.1:15066292-15066541 GCF_015228065.2 Penaeus monodon
TTCCCCTTTTTCTCTCCCCCTTCTCCTTCCCCCCTCCCTCTTTCTCCTTCCCTTCTCAACTCCCTCTCTTACCACACACCCCACCCCCCACCCCACCCCCCAACCACCCCCCCCCCCCCCCCCACCCCCTCACACTACCCACCCCCCGCCCCCCAAAAACCCCCCCCCCCAACCCCCAACCCCCCCAACCCACCAAAAAACTAAACCCCACAACCCCAAACCCCACCCCCCCCAACCCCCAAACCTCCT
>NC_051413.1:15067285-15068451 GCF_015228065.2 Penaeus monodon
CTCCACAAATTTCAATCATTTTTTTGGTCCCTTTGCTGAGGACAGAATAAAGAAAAAGGCATGGTTTAGGTAGGGGCTGTGACAGTGGTTTAGGGGGATGGGTGAGGGTCATCCATATTTTCTCTAATTCGGGGAGTAACACAAGCACTGGAAAGACAGCCAGGGAGTTTAGGAGGGGTCATGATGAACAAGATTCAGAGGACTAAAAAAGATTCAAGGCTGTTGTGCACTCCTTATTTACATATTTAATTCCGCCCATTCAAGGAATGGGTAAGCAGGAGAGGCTACACATAATAAACATAAACCTCCTGTGAAATGTTAGGTGAAAATTAAATTTCCTCTAAAGAAAAAATTTTAGAATTATTTTTTTCTATTACATCATAATGAAAAGTTACATGGCTAACAACAAGAAGAAATCTCTGCAGCTAAGGGGATTATTTTTCTGATACTCTCTTATCGGATATATAAATGCGGGCCCTCATAATGGAGAGGGCATGTATACATGGCACAATGACTTAAAAGATTAAGGTTGCCAAGTTTTTTTCCACTAATCACTTGTCCTCACATAAGATTATTATGCAAATGTCTTTAAACATTTCCACATTTTTTTTTATGCTTTGGCACTGGCATAACAGGCCCACTCTACGAAGAGGCGCATTGAGGTAGAAAGTATGGAAGAGGTTGGAATGGCAGTGGGCACAGCAATGGTAACAGCCCCCCTCTACTAAGTGTTTTCCCCTTTCCCCCTTTTTCTTTGGCTTTCAGCAAGGGTGTCCAGCATGGTCTTCCTTGGGGAGGTTGTAGGATGTTTTTTCTCTTTATGAAGCCATCTTGGTGAAATGATGAGTTTTTTAATACATAGATTATTAATAGGAGAAAGAAGAAGAGAAAAGAATAATTTGTTTCCTTTTGTGTAAGATAACACTTTACAAAACAGATTTTTCCTACATACTTTTTTTTTATGATGCCTCTTTTTGGGGATTTTTTTGTATATTTGGCACTGTACAGGTTGTGGTGTAGTGGAGTTTTACACAGTCACTCTTATTCCGCACTGATAGCTGCCATGCGGTGTTTTGTTTATGTCTTCCAAGTGCTTCTTGGCCTTTTTTTAGCACTGTCGTTGTAGCAGTGCATTGCCCACCCCTTTCAAGTATTATTTGACAGTG
>NC_051413.1:15068470-15070872 GCF_015228065.2 Penaeus monodon
GGATTTATTTAAGACGGATCAAATGTTTTTAATTTTAAATTTTTTTTTCTTAAAGATAAAAGGGTTCATTTTTTTGGTTTTTTTTTCAAAATTTTAAAAAATTTTTTTATTGAGGGAATTTTATAAAAAATATTTAAATTTTATAAATTTTTAAAAAGGGGGGTTTATATGCTTATTTTTTATAAAAATTTTTTGGGATCTTATTTGAATTATAAGTTTTTTAAATTTTAATATTTTTTGTCATTCCCTAAATTCCTTGGGATTTTTAAATTTATAATAATTATAGCTATTTTTGAAAATAAAAATATTTTTTCCCGGATTTAATTAAAAGAAATTTATTTTCGGTTTACAGTAAACAAATTTTCCAAACCTCCCTTTTCTTGAGCAAACAGTGTCTTGGCTCTGGGCACCTGTATGGGGTGTATTCATCCCTTTGACACTTCTGGTGAGTTTTTATCCCTGCTTTTCTCTCATCTGTTAATTGAACCCTATTTAAAGATTTTCATTCCTAGGAACAAATAAACTAATATTCATGTAAATAAAAAAACAAAATTTGACCCAGCAGTATGGTCCCTCAAAAAAAAAAAGTGAAAAGGGATTTCTTCCCCATATAGCTCTCCCTCTCAGAACTGAAAACAAATAAATTTCGAGTGTTCTCCCATTACTGGTATAGAAACATCTTTGAATAGGTTTGTCAGTTGGCTAAAAGAAATTTAATTAATGTGTAGTGTTCTGATTTAAGCTGGAAAAATTGTTAAAAATTATGTATGATTACTGTTAATTTTTTATGCTTACTTTTAACTCAAAAGATTAATTTTGAAAGAAATATAGGAATTAGTTATTCTCCTATATAAGATCAAGTTTTTTAACAATCGTACACCTTGATTTCCAGAGTTTTGTTGTGGGGTCATGTTCAGGGACAGCCACTGTTCTGTCACTGATGGCCCTGCTTGGGGATTGCGGTTGTGGGGACTTGTCACTGGTCCTGCTACCTGTTCCTTCACTGCTATTTAGTTGTAAAATAAACAACTTCTTGGGGCTTTAAAAGATGTTTTGTGTGAATGCCTTTTTAGTGATATTTCATGCAGACCTGTTTTTTTTTTTATGACTCTTACCCAGTCTGATCTTTAAATGCTTATTGAGTCTAGTCTGTTTATCATACAGAAAGTGGCATCATCTCTGCGGGGCGTCACGAGAAGGGGGGGACTGGGGGGCCTCAAACCCCCTTGAACATCATAACTGGCGAAGATGGAGAAAAAGTGAGCCGTCCATCACTCCCTTAAACGACGCTTTTCCAACCCTCCTTTACCCACACCCCTCCACCCTCACAGTGATCCTCGTCCACTTAAATCGCCTCATAAAAAAGTATCGAGGAAAGGCACAGCAAAACTTCCCTTTTCTGACCTCAGTTCCAAATTTCACAAGATATTCGCATTTTTTTATTTTATTTTTTTATTTTTTTTATTTAAATTTTTTTTTTATTTTTTTTAAAAAACCCTTAAAAAAATTTTTAAAAATTGTTTTTTTTTTTTTTTTCATTTGACTTTTCTGATGACTTTTTTTCTTTGTTTTTTTTTTTTTAATTTTTTATTTTTTTTTAAATATTAGCCTTTTTGGTTTTTCTTTTTTTTTGTTTCAAATATAAAATTTATATTTTGTTTGGGGTTCCTTTTTTTTTTTTTAAAAGTGGGGGGGTTTTGTTTTTCTTCAAAAAATTTTTTTCTACATTTTTTCCCTATAAAAAATTTTCCCGGGCTAATTAATCAAAAAATAAAAAAAAAATCTTCAGCCCTTTATGTAGGCTATGAGAAATGGTGTTCAGGTAGAAAATTTTGCTAACAAATCAATGTTTGAAAAAGTTTAGTTTTCCCTATGGAAAAGATGTCATTCTATGATAAGGTTGTAAAAAACACAAACACTATAACTTTTCTAATTTACAATCTCTCAAAACATCAAATTTTTGTCTGTTCTGAGGCAAAGAAAAGGGCCCTTTGGCCATTTTTAATCTTTCTCTGCTAAAGGGGAAATTTTTTAGTAATCAAGAGAATTTCATGCTTTTTTATATTTTTTACAAGAAAAAAAACACTCCCATCATCAAAAATTAATTGAGGTTTTTTTTTGGGGCATTTAGTGTGTCATGGATGACAAAAACATAAAGAGCCAAAGTTAATATATATCCGATTAATTCCATGTAATGTCTTCTTTCAAAATGTGGGTTCGAGAATTAATACCACTGAAAAATTTAATGTTTTGCTTCATGTCTGGTTATTACAAATACATGTATGTCTTTAAGTTAAGACAAAAAAGATAAATTGTGAAATATATGATATTAATCTAAATTTTTTTCTTTTTTTTATTGTTGAAAATATTATATTTTTCATTAAGTGAAAAATCATATTTTT